>NC_053417.1:9609377-9731705 GCF_016859285.1 Xiphias gladius
AAATACAGCAAAGGTTACATTTCAAAACGATATTCTCAGTTTTTTCTGGGTAAAGCACAATACTTTTAAGTTGTGCTTTAAAGTAAAACCTGATGTAAAGAAAGGAATCCCTGCAAACTTTTTGTAGCATAAATGTACTTTTCAGCAGCTTTTTGGAAAAAATTACTTAATTATGAACACAGCAGGAAACACTGTAATTATGCAGAGTGTTGGCGCCAGATGTTTTGTCACATTCCCATTCCCAACAATCCTCAGTAGGCTAACTTGTGACAAAAAAAGTCAAAACCTACCTTGCAATATTTTTGAAAAATTGCTTTCATTTTCCTACAGACATATTAGATATGACTTTTGTGTTTGAAGCAGAACTGTAATTAGCATGCCAGGGCATGTACCTGTGTAAAATTTGTAGCTGACCCCAGAGAAGGAGGAGGACTAGTCATTGATCTGGTCTGACAGTAAGTGGACAGAGCTAGGAGGTCTTTATTGCTTAAACGGCCATTTAGCTTGAATATCTGTTTTTCTTTTCTATTTCAAGCCTCCAAATGGCTTCTTATGTAGACAGATGAGTGAAAGCCCTGTGTTGAATCAGCTTGGCCAAATTAGCTGGACTGTAGCCACGAAGGGGAGCCAAATGAAGATATTTTACTGTGCATGTTTATCTGTGTGTGTGTGTGTGTGTGTGTATGTGTGTGTGCCAGGTTTACTGTCAGAATATAATGTGTGCTTGGGGCAAAATACCTCTCGAGGCTGATAAAATCGCAGCAAACGGGCACTAATACTTGTGAATACCATTTTTCATTTTAGCCTGTTACATGTTTTGTTTAGTTGTCAAATATTTCTGTTTGAATGTCAATGCTGTCCCCTGTGGGCCACTGAAGGGGATTCCTGGGAGCCTGTGATTCAGAGAGAATTTTTTCAGCGTGCCCTGCAGAGGAAATTGTAGTGTATTTTATTTTTCTTTCTTATCAGTCAAGCACACAGTCTGCATGAGGCTAACATGGCATCACACACAAAACAGTTTCAACTAAAAAATAAAACAGCCGTGGTGCAGATGGATTGGTTGGAAGCAGAGAACCATTTTCCAGCGATGGGAATAAAGCGCGGAATAAGTGGTTTATCAGCCTTTTAAAATAAAAACAAGTCTTAGGGGTACGAATTCAGTTTTTATTTGCCAATATGATCAATAAAAATTTAATTTAACAACTATGGAACAAAGCCAAAGTGTAAAAAATCTTGCAGAATTGAATCTTAGTTTATTAAAAATCGTATGTTATCTAATTTTCTCAATAACGTTTGATATCCCAGCCTGTGTGAGTGTTGCCGTGTACAGTCCAAAAACAACAGGTGTTATTTTTAACGCACCCGAGTGTCTTCTATCACAACAATACTGTATGTTGTTCTTTATCTGATAGGAAAGAGAGGCGATCATCAAAGAGGACTCATGCTAAAACAACGTTTACACTATGCAGAAGAAGTATATTCTGTATGAGTGTGTGTGCGCTTCTGTACTGTTCTCTTTGTGAGGATCATTGGGAAATTTTTGGAAAGAGAGGACAATTTGTTACATCCCCATTTTTTCAAAAGCTGTTTGAGGGTGAAGACTTAGATTTAGGGTTAAAAGAGTAGTTCAACATTTTTGGAGATGGGTGTATTGGCTTTCTTGCTGAGGGTTAGAAGAGAAGATCGGTACCACTCTCATATCTCTACACTAAATATGAAGCTAGAGGGCACGCTATCTTAGCTAAGCTTAAATAAATGTTGTCATTTCAAAGGCAATTACACCCATGTAACTCCTGGTGTTTTTACATTTCAGTTTTTATAAATGAGATCGAACATGTTAATTAGCGAGCTTTAGAGGTGCCAAAGGCGAGCTGTGTCCACCTGCTTCCAGTCTTTATGTTAAACTAGACTGAGCCAACCGCCTACTGGCTCTACCTTCATATTTAACGTACAGATATAAGAGTGATGTTAAATTTCTTCATCTAACCCTCAGCAAGAAAGCAAATGAGCATATTTCCCAAACTGACAGACTGTTACTTAAATGAGATTTAGGTTAAAGGTTGAGTTTGTAGTGGTTAAGGTTAGACTTAGGGGCCAGAGAATGGCTTATGTCAGAGATGGTCCTCACAAGTGCAATTTTAGTATGTGCACTGAATTACAATGAAAATCTGTATTTGTGAGTGTGTGTGTGTGAGAGAGATTGGGTCCTACTCCAGCAGATTATCCTGGGTTTTTTCATAGATCCCGGTCTCATTTCAATGATAATGGAAGATAAGCATCAATTAGTGATGCGTCTTTGCATCGTGATCCAGAGGGTTGATAATAAAGCTGCCTTTTAACCCCACAAGATGAGTTGACATGTAATTACTTCACCTAATACTGTATTTTAAAATAAGACCTGTAACACTATACCTTCAAATCTATCCGTTATTTTTGTAATCTTTTTCTTCATATGATTCCATTAAAATTAGTTTTCTTCCTCTGTCCCTTCATAATGCCGCTCCTCCCTCTGGCTGTTCATTTATGACGAACGTCTCTGGATTTTAGTGTGTGTGCGTGTGCATGTATTTTGTACGTGTGTGTGTGTGTGTTAGAGGTCAGTGGGGAGTGAGGCTCCTCATAATCCAGTAATCAAACCAGCTGCCAACCCAACCCAACCCCCATCCCTCCATACCTCTCTTTCTCTTTTCTCAATCTTTCTCTGCTTATCCATTTTATTCAGTTTTTCTTAATGATTTTTTTTAACATTTTATATTTCTGTCTGCATCTTGCTCTTTGTCATATTCTGACACTTTTACTTTGGGTCTTTTTCTTCCTTCCTTTCCTCTGTCCTCCCTTCTGTGTCTTTTTCTTTTACCAACACTTTATGACAACAGCAAATGACTAACAAATTGTGAATGAAGGAAATTATTTGATTCATTTAATTTTCTTGTAGTCTCAGTTAAAATCAATTCAGTAAACTCAAATTAATTTTACCGTAGCATTACCAAAGGAAAGGAAGCCAATGTTAATAATCAATTTAGAAGTTACAGTAATACCTAAACAGTAATATTATCACTCATTTTTTGTACATCCTTGCTTAATGGCCCTTGTTCTCTTTCTCCTTCTCTTCTCTTTCCCTTCTCTTCTTCTTCTCCATCGTCTCCTTTGCTTTCTCCAGCTTTTAATAAATGTCCTTCCTTCTCATTCACCCTCTGCCACCTCTCTGTTCTTCCACGTGTCATCCTCAGCGTCTCTCTCACCCCTCACCCTCCATTCGTTGCTGCCATTCTCCTTTATTTCTTTTTCTTTCTTCCTCTTGTTCTCTCTTTCTTTCCTCCGCTTGCCTTGCTCTTTTCACATTAAGACCACTCATGTATTGTATTCTTTCTCTCTCTTTCTCTTGGTCTTATCTTTCACCCCGATTCACCTACACAATGCCTCAGTGCCGCTGCAGAAAATTGCCTCCTCATGCTGGTGTGGTCATGTGCATTTGTATTCTTTTATAGCTTATTAGCCCGCTTGTGGTACCAAGTTGCTTTACTATATACAAAACAACCCAGTGCTGTATGGTGTTTGTGTCCAGTGTAGATGAAACGCGTCCTGTATCTGTTGCTGAAACAGTCTTTCATGTTCTGTTTGTGAGGGTTGTGACCCTTCTGCGACTCATATGAACCCATTTTGTGACGACGGGTTTCAGAGAGATTTTGTAACCAGCTCTGAATGTGGGAAGACGGGGTGAGATGAGATCTATGTTGTCTACATGAGAGCACTCAGTTGTAACTCTCCATCTCCTTCTCGCTCTCTTTCTTTTTCTTTGTGGCTTCAATCACACGCACAAGGCCTGAAGCCAACTTCGTGGCTTACAAACAAATGTAGATTTCCGAGAATCAGTTTTCTCATTTCTTTCTTCCTCTAACACATGATTAAAGGAATTACATCATCTTTGCTAGTAATTGTGCGGTAGATTTCAGAAAATACCATGCTTTTATACACACAAATCTCCTATCAACCTCACTTGACGCCCGCCACTGGCGATCTGGCTGCGTACATATATTGACTAAATATACTGACAGAACGAGACTAAGTCTACAGCCACGTCAGCAGCTCTTTGAGGAATGGCGTTCCTTCCAGTAGTTGTTGAGATGTTTCGGACTGGACCAAAGTGGTGGATCGACTGACCCTCAGACAGACATTGCCATCCCTGGGGCCATGCCGTTAGTGTGTTACATAGATGCATGGCAACACAATTTAGGTTATGGTTAAGCAACTAATGCTGGGTTGTGGGTTGGCTAAATAAAAAAATCTTTTACTGAAACTGGGTACTTAATTCACAGCAGATAAATTCTTACATGATGTGTGTGTAATCTGGCAAGAGCAAACTTGCTTTCCATTAGATTATTTAAACATCACAGTACTGGCAGTTTCAATCACCTACAAGCTGCTCTCCCTCTCTCACCCCATTTAAATAACTCACTGAGTTATAGTTCAACTTTTGAAAACTGTAACTACAAATTTGTTAGAAATTTGATTGTGTTTGTGTGTGCGTGTGTGCTTTGTTGCTGCTCTCTGGAGGTGGCCTTTGGCAGTGTTTTGACTTCTAATAGCCTCCAGTATGCTCACTTCAGTAGCGAAATAAGTTATTTTAGACTTAAGGCAGCATTTACTGTAGTTTGTCACATTCTTTGTTAAAACAGAAAGCAGTTTTGATGATGATCCTGGATTTGTCTTCAGTATCTATTTTCATCTTGTGTTTAGATGTGTGGAGATGTGAATGTTTATAATGTCTGATAACAAATATTGTGAGATAGCATGTATGCTGCCAAAGCTGCATATCTCATGGCATAGCTGTGACCTCCTGACCTTTTCTCTTTCTCTTTGCAGTCCTTCCTCTCTGGCTTACATTTGTTTATCTCTGTCACTTTACCTCCTTCTCTCTGCTCTTTATCCTTCCCATCCCTGTACTTTCTCCCTCGTTTCTCCCCCTTAAACTATCTCTCTCTCTTCTTACTCCTCGTTTTCACCTACAGTACCTTTCGCCCTCTGTCCTCTTCCAAACCTCTCTTTTTCTTTCTTTATCTCCTACTCCTCCCCCTCCTCATCCAACCCTTTTGTACATCCATTATACATCTATCCATTCACCTAACCTTTCCCCTCTGCTCTCTTCTTCAGATGGAGTCCACAGCATTTCAGCCCAGTGCGTTCTCCGTGTTCTCATCATCACTGAAGACATGCTGGGAAGCAGTGTCACCGTCCGCCTCCAGAACATGTCCCAGGAGCACTTCTTGTCACCACTGCTAACTAACTTCCTGGAGGGCGTGTCGGCGGTGCTCTCGGTGCCCGTCGAGGATGTTTTTGTCTTCAACATCCAGCCGGACCTGGATGCGGCGCCAGGAGGGATCCTGAATGTCAGCTTCTCTGCTGCATTGCCTGGCGGACACTTCTTCCCTTCTGAAGCCCTGGAGGAACAGCTGTACCTGAACAGGCTGAGGCTGACGTCACTTACACAGATGGAGGTTAGTCCATGTGCACAAACAAACAAACACACACACACACACACACACACACACACACAAATCACACTTTTAAATAAGTTTGTGCATGTATCTTATCCAAGAAAGTACTGTATACAGTTTAAAGCACAAAGTGAAAAAACATGCAAATGTTACCATGCATGTGAATCAAATTTAAATCCCCGATCTGTCAAAATAATCATAACATAATTTAGATAGAGTTTAGAGTTGTTTTCCAGTGTTAGCTTGTGTTTCAAAAAACCTCCAATCATTTTTGGAGAGACAGCAAACACAAATCTTGTGTTTTTATTTTTTTATTTTATTCTTCTCTTTACATTACGATTGTGAAATGTGTCTTTAATATTAATAGATACCAACACGTTGTAAATGTTCATGTTCTTTTTTATATTCTTTAAATGAATGATGCCAGGACGTTTGTATTCATCTGCATATCCTAAGATGCATGTACATTTTTCAAACAGCAATTCTATGAAGACATGAATGTGCCCACACAGTCATGCACATATCCTGCAGCTGGAAATCGGGGTTACATGTCATAATATAGGCGTAGCAAAAGTAGTAAGACACAATGTGCAAACATACATGCATCTCAAGACAATCAACTGAGCATATTGTATGTGAACAGATGCAATATGTGATGAAAACAATAGATCCTGTGGCAGCACAGACATATGGCTTTATGCAACAATACACAAATATGACCACTCTAAATTCTCATGCATGAAATAACCCACACCTGGACACTGCATGCACATCAGTAACATTATGGTTTACACACTCTCAGAGCATCTCTGCACATGCATGAGCAAAAGAGATGTTTTGATAGAGAGAAGGGAACAGCTGACCCAAAGGGCAAAAGGTTTATGAAAGGGCTAGGGAGACCACAGCAGTCTCAAAAGATACATAGTTTAAGGCTGAGTGTATATGACATTCCTTCAAACAGGCGCTGTCAAACACACATAAACACATGCAAACTGAATCTATATCCTCTTCCTTTCAAAGAAGACAAATACTTCTGAGCCAGTGGCCTTGACATCAAACAGCAACTGTATATACCCTTTTCTAGAAAGTCAGATTCTAAAAAGCAGAACAGGAGCAGGAAAAAAGATCAATAGCAGTCTTGATGCAACAGGGGTATGTACACCACTTTTTAAGGCAAACCGTTTATGTAAGAGTGTCCGAGGAGGCTGAGACCTGGGAAGCTTCTGACCTGAGGACAATAAAGACTGAAGGCGAGACTGCTGTAATCAAGAGTGACTAAATACTGTGAACAAATATTCTGAAAAAAAAAAACAAACTTATTTATATTCTGAATTTATATTCTTATTTATATTCTGAATTCCAAAAAACAAAACAAAAAAAAAAAAAAAACTTATTTATCCAATATTATAATTGGATCAATTGTTTTTTCCTTATTTTGGTCCAGAGTGCACTACATGCACAGCTACACGGAATAGATCACCATGATGTGTGGCTTAAAACGTAGCAGCCAAAAAGCTCCACCGCCGCCAACCCGAGGGCATTCATGCAGCAGCCTCCACGTAGAGACACTGCGGCCTGAGAGACGAGACCCAGGGCAACAAAAGTCCAGCGGGAAGCTTAGATGAACCTTTCAGTTTTTTTTTTACGAACCAACAACTTCTCTCATTTGATTTGTGGCGACTTGACAGCAAGCGGCCGATGCGTAGCGAGATTTTAGGGAGTAAAACAAAATGGATGTCTCCGCGGCTTCGTGGTGGAAATATTTTTTTTAGCATTAGCGTGATAACGTGTGAGTTGCTGTAATGACAACATAAGCGGGCGAACATGCAAAACATTAACTTGTCAGTCGTCTCGCTATTTATAGCTGTTTAGTACAGTTAACCATGTTAACTTTGTTTTAGTTTAATTAACGTTAAGTTATAGAGAGATAAAATTCCGTCTTTTTTCCCCCGGTTCAACTAGCTTTTGCTACTCTGTATATTTCTATGTCCTGCTAGTAGGCTAACTTCACCCGTTAATGTTCAGTCAGCTTCTCTCGAGACCGGTGAGACACGCCGGGGTTTCTTATTAATGTCCTAAGGTACATAGGTTTCTGTGTGTGTTGTCAATGAACGTAACTCCAGACCTCTCCTTTTCACTGCTCGAGCTGTACCGTATTTTCCACGTAGGCTTTTTAATGGGAGACGCTGTGGTCTGTCACAGCAGGAAAAGCCCAGGTGCAATTAAAGACTTAAACCAAGGCTGTACTGCAGTCAGGGGCTCCAGGTTCAGAGCCTTGGCTTTGCCCACACTAGCCCCTACATTTACTCTGGTACCATTTTGAGGTATTTCGACGGATCTGTCGAAATCTTTATTTGAATTACTTTACATGTCGCCTTCCCTACATTTCTGTGGGACAAATTTTACTTTTTTACCCCACTACTTTAATCTGACAGCTATAGTTACTTCTTACCTTTCCATTAAGACTTTACAAAAAAGTACCCAATAGTAAATAAAGTAGTTTAAAACAAGGTCCACCTGACCAGCTACAACAGTAAAATGTACCTTATGCATTGATGCATCAGTATTAGTAATCATATATCGTAATTTATAATAATGTATCACTCACAGGGATAATTTTTCTGCAGAACAAGTACTTTTACTCAGATAATTTAAGTACATTTTTCTGATAATATTTGCGTACTTTCACTTGAGTAGTGTTTTGGTTGAAAGAATGGTACTTGTAATGGCGTTTGCTAACATTGTTGTATTGGTGCTTTTATTTTAGTATACTGAATGAATCTGAATACTTGTCCCACTGGAGCACCCAAATGTAAAAGAGCCTGCATAAATTTTAGTAGTTACACCTGTAGTTCTCCGGCTATGGCAAGTAAAAATGTCTGCTGTGAGAAAAAGATGAATTAGCATGTCTTGCGAATGTTCTTCACAATGACCAGTATCTTTCCCCTTTTCCTCTCCCATCACTCCAGGTTCTCCCATTTGACGACAATGTGTGTCTACGTGAGCCGTGCCAGAACTACATGAAGTGCATCTCTGTGCTGCGCTTCAACAGCTCCGCCCCCTTCATCTCCTCGGCCTCCATCTTGTTCCGGCCCATCCATCCCATCGCCGGCCTACGCTGCCGCTGCCCAGTGGGCTTCACGGGTGATTACTGTGAGACGGAGATCAACCTGTGTTACTCCAACCCCTGCCTGAACGGAGGGGTGTGCGCCCGCAGAGAGGGAGGCTACACCTGTATTTGCCGTGAAGACTACACTGGTGAGTAGTGAGGGAGAATGTATGTTTTTGTGCTGCTGTGGCAAATGTTAGGTGGTGTAAAACCAATTTAGCCAATTTTTTTGGGATGTTTATGGGTAGACATAAGGGCTAAAATTAGGTGTGTGTTCATTAACAGGTCCTTCAGTAGAAAGATTTCCGTCTTTGGTGGAATACCTTTGGACACTTTTAGTGGTTATTCTGCAGGTTAAAATTTCAGCTCATGACACAGAAAGAACTGTGTGGCTTGCACTTTCAAAAAGCTTTCACAGGGACCAGGTAGACCTTTAGACCTACTTAGAAGTGTGCATAATGCTATCATTAAACAGACACAAACATTTCAGTTATCTACCAATTTCTTATAGATAATCTCTAATTTTTTTTAATTTAAAGTGGGTGATTTTTTTCTGAAATTTAACCAGAAGTTCAAAAACATCTTACTGTCAATTTAAATATTCTGCTGTGTTTACATTACCCTATATTTGGTTTTATGAAAATATAAACTCTAGGAGCTTCAATCTGATTTTTCTTTAAGCTTTTTCTTGAATTATAGATATTTCCAAAGGACTGTCATTTCTTCTTTATTACATTTTTATTAGTTTTTTTACATTCTCTTTGTGAAGCTTCAAAGTTGGGAAAAATCATCATACATGTCAGTATCACAAATGCTGTATCTGTTGTTTTTACTTCTGCAGTGATATCTTACTTTCAAACTGAGTGAAACATTGGGATGCAGGATGTGATTCAGAATGGCTGCACCATTGCAGTTTAATGGAGAATGCATCATCATGTGCTAATTCAGACATATTTTGTATCTCTGGAAACTTTGAAACCTTTAAATGAAATATTGTAAATATTATATTATATTTATTATTATTATTATTATATTGAAATATTTTAAATTTGGTTGTTCATGGTACACATAAGTTTGTAACTATAGACACATTGATAGGTTAAGGGCAAGAGGCATTACATTATTTTTTGCCAATTCAACAGATTTTTCTTTATATTGATGATGTTTTTATTCATCTCTATGTCACTGATTTAGTGGTTAGGATAGAGTGGTGGGTTTTATTTGTATATTTCTGTGCTTGTTGTGTCTTGGTGTACTCTTTAACCTTACCCAGGTAAACTAAAACTAACTGTTCTACTTTATTCATGTCCCATACTGACTTCCTTTTTGATCTGCTCCGTTTTCACTGTTTTATCATGTTGAGCTGAATAACATGAAAAACACACACTCCCCCCTCTCCTCCTGGGAGAGCTTTCTTCTCCTCAGCTCTCTTACCTGATATTTAATCTTTTACACACACACACACACACTCACACACACACACACACACACACACACACACACACACACACACACACACACACACACACACACACACACTGCCACCCTGAACCCCTCACTCTTTTTTACTGTCACCAAACTAATTTGTTTCTCTCTGTACCCCTTTGTTTCCTGCCCCTTCCAACTGCTGTATTGCTTCAGTCTTCAAGCCACTGAGGAGAGGATAAAATGCTATGAATGTCAGTGTGTGTGTGTCGTCTGTGTGTGTGTGCATGTGTGTGTATGTGTGAGTGTGTGTGTGTGTACATCAGGGGGATATTTCACATTGTCTTTTATTTCAAATCAAAAGAGAGCTGAGGGAGTGAAGAAACACTTTTCTTTCAAGAAAGAGTATTTCCAAACTCCCATTGAGACAGACAGAAAGAGAGATAAAGAGATGCAAATAGAAAATTAGCAAAGGAGAAATAAGAGGTAGAAAGAGACAGAGTGAGTTGGAGAGAAGGAAAGTGAAAGAGAGGTTTAGGGGGTCAGGAAAGTTTAAGAAAGTTAGAGAAAGGCAAAGGAGGGAGAGAGGGAAAATGTGATTTGGAAGAGGAAATAAAATCATGAGAAGGAAGAAAGAGATAGATAATAGAGAATTCCTCATACACCGTTGGAGTTTGGCGATACCAGTGAAAAATTGATAATCGAGGGGCAGTCGTGGTGAAATCTTTAGTCATTAATCCAAAACTGGTCCTAGATTGCGCTGTGCAACATGCCCACCACTGTCTGACTTCTCAGAATGTAACTGCAGCTACAACCCATATCTACGAACCAACCAATCCGAGTGTAACATGGAATGACTCAGGATACTGGAACATTGTAAGATCCACTTTTTAGGTTAAAAAACCATCAAAAACCTGTGCCAGTGCTATGGCTACAGCTTGGATGACAGATGATGTGTCTTTGCTCGCATTTTTTTCTGTCAATATCATACTGCTCCACCTCACCAGACATGCGTTGCACATTCGGACATCCCTAAAAATAAACATCATAAAGTCTGACACAAACTGTGTCAAAGAGTTAATTGGACCCATTTCACACAGTGTGACATGCAGTTAACCTGCAAGATCCCTGTTATCGCAAGGTGCGTGGGGGCCTTAAAGTTGAAGAAAGAAAGGATAAAAGAGAGCAAAAGTAGATAATTGATAGTGGGAGACAAAGGAGAACGAGAGTGGTTGAAGGAGAATGGGAGGGACAGAGGAAAAATTAGAAAGAAAAACTGAAAGATGACACAGGAGAGGGGGGGAGAGATAAAACAGTAGAATGTGAGAGATGAAGGAAAGGATGGAGAAGAGATGGCTATGACAGCAATATGAGAGACGAGGGAGATTGATGAATTCAGAGAGAAAAACTTGGAAAGAGGCTGCAGGGAGAAAATGGGGCGAGAGACATCCAAGAAAAAGGAGAGAGAGAGGGAGGGATGGAGGATGAGAGGTGAGGGGTAGAGCGAGGAAAATCAGATGGGTTCTGGGTGGTTGCTGTTGTGTGTTTCCTGCGTAGGCGTTGGATGCTGCGGTGTCTTGTCAATGCCTGAGGCTAGTGGGAGGAAGAGGAGGACGTGGAGAAGAACGAATAAGCAGGGACGAATTGATTCTGCAACACATAGAAATCTCCAGACATCTCCCAACCAAGTTAGCTCTCTCTCCCTCATTGGTTTTTTTTTCACTTTTTCATCCAACCTGCTTTTATCAATCCTCCCATATTCTCTTTGTGGCTTTGAATTGCTTTTCCCTTTAACTCCAAAGATTACAGAGAGAGAAACTTTTTTTTTGACCCGAATGAGAAGGATTTTTAATTGTAGAACAGTAGCTTTCAACAGACCTGAATCTGTGATTTGTGAACAACTGTTTTGGTGTTTCTTTGGGGCAAACAATACAAATGTTTTATGTAAAAAAAGTTTCATCAATTTAAACCATAAATTTTGAATTAGATGAGTATCCAATCCTCCCCGAGTGAGAGGGTAGATATTCCAGTTATTCTCCAGTTATTATTTATTGGTTTGGTAGGTGTTGGCAATTCTTTCTTAAAGGAAGTGTCACATCAAAATCTTCATATGAAAAAAAAATGAAGATTTCTTCAACTGTAGAACACTTTTCAAAGTGTTTTCTAAGTGGCTAATGCAAAGCATTAATCAAAGAAACATGGGAAAACTTACAAGTAAAATTAAATAGAACAAAAAGAAATAAAGTGTCAATTCGTGTAAAATCTCATTAAAAAAATCAAGTAAAATCAGGGTAAGTACTAAGATCAAAGTATATATGAAGAACAGATTTTAAAGATATTACTGACTCAGGTGGCCTTATTTCCTCAGGCAGGTCATTCAAGAGCCCCTCTATTTTTAAGTAAGTCTACTCATACAACAGCAGCAGGTGAATGCTTCAACCAGGTGAAACTCAGCTCTATAAGGATGACTGAGCATCTTCCCCTCCTCCACCACTAAGGCAAAGATGCACAAGGGCTTTAAAAATACTTGTAACCTCAGGCTAACCCTTCTCTAAACCACACGTTTAATCTGAGGATAACTAAGGTTTGAAAGAGGGTTAACACTGCTTTTTACCCATAAGATCGTAAATCCTTCTGTGCAGAAGGGGTTATGCTACCTCTATTTTGCCAACCCCAAAAGAAGCAGTGCTAAGAAAATAGTGTGAAACGCTGCTTCAGCTGGGTCATGTACCATTCAGCTAAGTACTGATACCCAGCATTAGCCCAAGGTTTGTATGAAACTACAATGAACTGAAAACTTACCCTGGTCTGTTACAATTCAGGTTTACAGTAGAATTTTTGCTTAATTAAAGTGTGAAAAGCCCTTTGGTTTACTGATGTGTTACAGGACTTTTGGAGTTTTCAAATCAGTAAATTAATTAAATGAATTCTTGATGGATACTTTGTGAACAATTGACCACTCTGGCTTTAATCTGCTCCAATGCGTTTTTGACAGGAGACCTTTTGACTTGAAAACACTCGTATTAGTAATAACATTAATAATAGCTCTACTATATTCAGGTGTGCTCTATGCCAGGACCCTGAAAGCTAAGCAGATAAATGTAATTAAGTCATCATCAATTATATCATTTACACCTATGCTTCTACTGTGACATGTCAAAAATGTTGTCTATGAATAAGACATATTAAAGGCTTTACCAAAATAACAGGGTTACAAATTAAGTTCCATGTAAGTGGTTAGTATGAAAACAACACAGATAAAGCAAAAAATCAAAATAATCTCATATTATTCACATTTGTCCACTTCAAACAATGTGGAAAAATAGAATCACTGATCAAGCTATTGAGTTTCTTCCAAAGTATTGAAGTTCTCCATATTTATGAAGTTGAACTGTCAAATTAATTAAAAAACTTTGTATAAATATTGCAAACAATGAGCCCATCTTTGAGATATTTAGTCTCCTAAACGTACACTAGTGTATTACTGTGCTGCTGTATCTCAAAATGATGACAACATTTCCCACAAACTCAGCTGCTTCCTCTTGCATAGAGCATGTTAAAATTTGTTTACCACCCGTTTCAAAGATTTGCACCTGTTGAACTTTTTTGTTAATTTCGCGTGGGCATCTGACTCCTCAAGTAGAATTAGGTTAGACTGGGTAACACAGCTGTCGTGGTATTTCAACCAGTAAAGTAGCACCCCAGAATATTTTCAAATGTCTGTCAAGTCAATCAAATACATTTCCAATTAAATCCAGTTGCATGCCACACAGAGTAAAGCTAAGGGTAAAGGCTGGTGTAGGCTGCTGTTCTTTTTAGTGATGGCGTTGTTTGTTTGGCTCAGATTATACCTTTTAGATTTGACATCATGAACCTATGCTCTTAAACTAGATTCTAAGCTGAGTCTGTGAATCAAGTAGATATTGTTTTAGGACAAGTGACAAAAAATTTATGTTAAGTATGGGATATTTAGCTTCTCCTCCTCTAAGAAATAAACCCCTCTATTTCCAGGGGGCCACCCTTTGGAGTTACTCAAATGTTCGAGGGAAATTGTAGTCCCACCCCCTGCTGGTACCGTGCTTTATACAGCAAGAGCTCTGCACTTTTTTTCATAAAAATTTAAATATTTCTAACCTGTAGCACTCACTTCTCTGAAAAACATGCCAAGCTTGCAGTGCTGACGGGGATGTGCAACAGTCATTAACCCTGAAAACAAGAGAAAGACCTCAGTAGTATGAAGAGAAGTTCCTAGTGGACAGAGAACCTCAAAGACAGAGATAACAGTTGACAGAGAGGATATCGAATCGTTCTCACAAACTAAAGGAAAATAGACTCAGAAGTGATAAAGAGAGATGGACATTACGCAGAATATAGTACGAAACAATACGGGGGATGCACCTTGTAGAGCTGAGAGATGGAAAGAGGAGATGAGAGACAGAGAGGCATGGATGCAGACTAAATTAGTTAGTGAGAAGATAAAATGGTGAGCGGTGACGAAAGAAAGCGATGAGGTAGAAATTAAATCTCTTGGTTGGGATGAAGCGATCTGTATTTTACACTGAGGGGATGCTGAGATAGAGGAAGAGAGCAAGAAATGTGGTAGGCAGAGGTGAGATTAGTTTTGGATTTGATCAAGCAGATATGCATGTTACACTGAGAATTTTTATCCTCTGATAGGGAGGAGAAACAGATCACACATACAGAATACGCAAATTAGCTTGACGTAGCTAAGAAAACGTGAGGATTGTGAAGGGGAAAGCTTTCTTTTAGATAAATTAGTTTTAGCTTTTTGAAGAAGGCTTGCATGGTTTTGAAAGTTAGAGACAGAAAGGAATAAGAAGAGTAGTTTGCGACTAAAAAGGAGAGGGGGAAGAAATTTAGCTGGTTTATGTGGTTGAAGGATTGGCTGTGAGACTAAATTAGTTTGGTTATGGAAAACAGAGAGAGAATGGAGAAAGACAGACAGAGAGAATGAAGTGAGTAGCGAATAAGTCTGGGGAATGGGATGAAAGAGAGAGGAGAGGGATGAGTACAGAAGAGGCCACAAAATTATGTTTGGTGAGATAAATTGTAAAGTATAGAGGAGGTATCGACATGAATAAAAAGAAAGAATATATACCCAAGACAAGAGAGGGAAAGGAAAGGAAAGAAAAGTTAGAAACATACTGTATATGGAGTAACTGAAGTATGCACACCATGTTCTGTTACTACGATTTTTAGACTCATGCATATGAATGGTTTCTTCAGAATAGTAGTGCTGCATATACAAAATATCAGGGGCATGTACCTGATATACATTGATGAGCCAAAACGCTATGACTACACCTGCCTCAAATGCTGACGGTCCTTCATATGCCACCAAAACAGCTCCGACCCGCAGAAGCATTCACTATAAGACCTCTGAAAGTGCCCTGTGGTATCTGGCACAGAGACTTCAGCAGCAGATTCTTTAGTCCTACAAATTGTGAGGTGGAATCACCACGGATCAGACTTGTTCGAGCACCCAACACCCTGTTGCCGGTTTGTGCCTTGTCCCTTCTTGGACCTCCTTGGCTGACTGGGAGCACACCAGCCCATTTCTGACACATCCATCACAGTGGTTACGAGAATTAGTTGTTCACTTACTGTCTAATATATACTGGGACTCAGGACTCAGTGGTTGTTGGAACAGAAAGGTCCAGAAAGGACAACTAGTCCAACTGGGAATGTCAAAGCCATTATGGTTCCACAAAGGAGTTGTCCGCTAACTATGAAATTACAAATTATACAAATTAAAATTTCATGACACATCTGAAATCTGGCTTTCTTATTCTGTGTGTTGTGTGAAGATATTCCACGCAAGAGATGGAGATAAGAGAAAAAAGACATTTAAAAGGTGGACTGAAAATGAGGGATGAGAAAAATGAGAGTTAAAATAGTTTGAGGATGAGAGGATTGGGTAAAACTGAGAGAGGATGTGAGAGATGATGGCTGAGTTAGTGGGTAAGATAAAACCAGGCTGGCTGGGTGAGAGTGGGAGAGTGAAGCAGGGATAGAAATAATGGTATAGGATGGATTCAGAAGTCTCAGTGACATTAATTTTAGAGGTAATTTATAAAATTAATGAGTGTGTGTGTGTGTGTGTGTGTGTGTGTGTGTGTGTGTGTGTGTAAGTAAAAGAGAGGTAGACTAAATTACTTTGGGGAAATTAAAAAATAGTGAAGTGTGTTTGTATGTGTGTAACAGAGAGCAAGCATGCAGGACACACAAGGAGAATAAATTACTTTGTGGAAAAAAAAAAAAAGGTAATGAGACCGCTTAGTTTTTGGGATGAGGTTTGGAACGAGCAGAGAATGTGTAGGAGGACAGAATATAGAGGTAATAGAGACATCTAAATACATATTAGACATGATTTGGAAATGTGCATGTTATACAATAAAATACACTGCAGGGGACCTGATTTGCTGAGTTGAGTGGGATAAATACAATAAATAGTTTGAGAGGAAGGGAAGAACAGACTAAATTAGATTCGGGAAGATAAGTTGGAGAACATGAAAGGAGGGGAAAAGGAGGGAAGTGAAGAAAAATATACGAGTACCTCAGGCCCTGTGTCTATAATCTCAGTTGAGGAAATGTTCTTGTCGTATTTTGGGCAAAGTGTTTGTATACGATCTGGTTTTCTTTCAAGTGGTTCATATACAGTACTTTGAATGTGCTCAATATTAGTGTTGTGTTCCTGATGAATCCTTGGAGATTTGCCCTAGTGTGAGCACAATCACAATCTGGTCAGCTATGTTTGCCAAAGCAATGTTTGCAGAAGTAATTTCTGGCTGTACCAATACTTCCACTTATTAGCAAAATACTAGTGGAAGCATGCATAGCGTTAGTGTTATTCAAGATAATTGTAGGATATCGATCATGAAAGGTAAGATTTTGAAGGCACATGGTAACGGTTACTGTTTAGGAGGAGCGCCCAATGCAGAGACACTCAAGATATTTTGAAGTCTTATAACAATGGCCAGGCGACCAGGAGTCATCGAAAGATGCTATTCTCGAAAGGTAATTAACAACTAAGGTAACATAGAACGGAAATGCTGACTTCAACCACTGGAGAACTGTAAATGTAAAATTTACTTTCTCTGATATCAGCTTTGAAGCAGAGTATCTCAAGACTAAGCAGCCTGTACAGAGAGCAAAGAGTAAATAGAAGATGTATACCGTTAATAGGATGAGACTGGTGATGAGTTTGTGTACTGATTGTTATAGAAATACTTACGTTTATGGGGGCTACCTCCAAAAATGTAGGGGTGGTCTTAAGGAGGTGTCTGTGTTCACTCTGAGGTCCACTGCGAAATCAGCACCATGGATATGAGTAGGGAACAATTGTATACATTTTATGGCCAAGAGTTAATATTTTCCAGCAAATCAAAAAACTGCAAAAGACTTTGAGTATGTTGTCCAATCTTTTTGTTCCAGCTTTCAGCTTTGCAGACCTTTGTCTCATTGGTCTGTCCAAAACTTCAGCAAGCAACTAAGTGGCATAAAGGAAGTATAATATACTTTGGTTCACTCTTACAGCAGTTACAATGTACATCAGATTATTATATTGAAAATTTTACCTAAACCAAAGCTAAACCATGAACAGGGTGAACTGGACATTCCCACTTAGAGAGAAAGTGAAGCAAATAGTTAAACCTTGAGTGTAAAAAGTATAATTATATAGTGGGAAAGGAGGAATAGGAAGTGAGAGAGAGTGAGTGAAGGGAGGGAGAACAGAGGAAAA
Source organism: Xiphias gladius (assembly GCF_016859285.1). NCBI lineage: Eukaryota > Metazoa > Chordata > Actinopteri > Istiophoriformes > Xiphiidae > Xiphias > Xiphias gladius. The sequence continues at coordinate 9,627,169 of NC_053417.1, forward strand.
GGCTACAGGGTGAAAAGAGAATCGAAAATAAATGTTGTAGGTGATGATTATCAATATCCAGGATCTGATCTTTTGAAACAGGCCAAAAAAACAGGCAAGAGGGGTTTGTGCAGGAGGTTGAAGCAGATGAAATTGAAAATGGGGGTACAGAATAAGGAAGAGCACATCAAGAAGTGGGAAGCAGGGAATAACAGGAAAAAAAGGCAGGAGATTGAAAAAAGGTAGAAGAGGCTTTGAGGCAGATAGAGACTTGTACAGAAGAGAAATACAGAAAAAATTAAACAAACGGATAAATAGAAAATAAACTTAGCAAAAAGAAGATAGGGAAGAAGCAGAGAAGAGATTGTACTTGACAGAGAGATTGAAATAAATAACAGAAGGCCAAAGCAAAAGAAACAATAACATGAGGTGTAAAGAGACCTCTAGAGAGAGAAAATAGTCAAAATGTGAAGAAGTGAGAGAGAAAAAGCAAATAGAAAAGGGAACTAATGGAAGAAAAAGTGGAAAGGGCAAACAGGGTGACATGCAAATAATACAGAAAAATAAAACAAAGATGGATGAAGAATGAGGTGAGGTAATGTGAGGTAAAGTGTAGGTAGAGGAGGAGAAAGAAAGTGTATGAGAGAGGAAGTATAAGAAGTTTATAATAAGTAAAGAACTAACAAATGAAAATGCTTTTACTGCATGATGCTCAAATGGTTTCCCATAGAGCCTCTTTGGTACCATGTAGAATCATTTCAAGCTATAATCTACTGCAGAATCAGATATGTTATCTGTGGGATGTTGTTCAGTTCAGTTTTAATTTTTGTTTTTGGCTAAAACGCAACAGCTGGGCCAACCCTATGAATGCGAGTTTCTGTGACTGAGTGAGTGATGAAGTTAAACCATTGGTCAGCCGAATGCTGCATTACTTATTACAGAAGTGACACCATTGGTTGTTCTTTCAAAATGACCTGGCGCATACAGTTTCTATTGAGTCATTAGGGGGTGAGTACAGGCAGTGTTGCCAACTTAGCGCCTTTTTTCGCTTGATTCACAGACTTTTCACACCCCTTAAGCGACTTTTCTTTGCAAAAGCACCTAGCGACAAATCTATTAGAAATAACTTTTTGGAAAATCCTTAGCTATTTTTCATAGAAGACAGTCACCTGTATTGCCCCACGTGCACTGGGTTGGTCTGTCCATCTGCAGGCACACCTCTCTACGATTGACTGCATGGCAGGTGCATAGATGTGAATGAGCTTCTAACTTTTCTCTCTGAGTGATCATATTACATGTAAATACAGCCGAAATCACAGTACTGCCATTGTCTTTAACTTGTGTGTTTGGTGATTTTGTTAGACGATGTCGCAGTTGTAAAATCAAGATTTTAGTAGTGCAGAGCAGCAGGTTGGAAATGGCTTGGAAGTGAAGTAGGAGAGAAGCAAACAGATAAAGGGATATGCTTTGACCTAGTCTTGATTTTACACATCAAACTGTGTTTGAAGGTCCTAGGGAATACTACTGTATATGTGAAAAAAAGCTGTATGCAGCCCTTTGTGGCTTCAGAGGGAGCTGAGCAGAATCTGATAAATTGCCTCAGGCGATGTCACTTGAGTCAGTTTTGGTTGCAGCTGAAGACTACACGTCTGAGGAAGAAAAGAATCTGGGGGTGTAGAGTGAGTGTACAAGACCTCAATAGCCTGCTCCTCATCTCTGCTTGAGGCTAGCAGCTTGAGGCTACATTAGGTGCTGATGGCACAGCGCAATCAAATCTCAGAGTGAACTGTCTGCGGTTAAGTACCATTGTGGGTAATGTAGGAGGCACGTTCTGACAAGGATGAAGAATGCATGGAAAATTAAAAAGACCATATCTCTGATTGTGCTGCATCGATTTTGATACTTTAAAAACTGTCCATCACGAGTCCAACAATGTTATAGGATTACAAAGCTAAATTGGTGGAGTACTCCTTTAAGATAGACAGCTGGGAGACAAACTGTACTGATGATATCATCTAAATACAAGTCTTGGAGCTGCTCAAAAGACAGTGAAGAAGGGTACGGCTAATAAGACCGTACAGTGTGAAAGTAGCTGTGATGATTTTACTTACACATTTTCAGCTGGATACCCTTTCAAAAAACATGACCCCATGGACTATAAATGGGTCAGTTTCACCTGACGACTTCATCCCTGTTCATGTCTTCAAGCTCTGATTTCCAGCTTAAGGTGAAAGTAGCCTGGGTTTAAAAACTGACTTTAGTGTCCAGAGTCACTTGAGTATCAGAATGTTTTTTCGGTAAGAGCATTTAAGTAAGGGATAATCATCAATGAGTTGTATGGTTATTATAAATATAACACATGACATTAGAGTTTTCATAGCAGTATGTGTTTGAGTCAGGGATCCTGCCTACACCATTATGACTTGCCAGCATTTAGAATATATTTAAGTACTGTTTATTGGTACAATACACCAATTGATTAGAACCATTGTGTTAATGTTAATGCACACCATCTTGTTATTGAGAATCAAGTATTCTCCATGCTTTGGTATATCATTCCTTACTATTAAAAGAAGTTATAACATAGACTTACTTATTTTTTTTAACTTTTTTGTATTTTGAAACAGTTATAAAAATTATTTTATTTTGTGTCTCTATGTAATGCTAAGCTGTGGTGTCACCTACCAGTCAAACTCTATGGGTGGGTCTAAGACATCTTTCTCTTACTTACTGTGATTTCTGTATATAGTGTTCTATGCTTTGTTCAGCCATGGTGGCAATTGCTTCTTATGCCAACTACCCAAGGTTTTTGTCCGTTTTTTTCCAAAAAACCTTAAATGGTAAAATGCATCAGTTCCTGTACATCAAAGGGTTTTTTCCTGAGAACCAGCTGCCACAGACCGAGTATGTAGAACAGTACATTCAAAAGCTCTAATTCGATATGGCTTGAATTGTGTAAAATGAATTGATAACAGAGTAGCAAAACACTTTATTTGCATTTATTTAAGTGAAAAAATTACAGATTACTACTTCACTAAATCAGATTTCTGTCATTACACGTCCCAAAATTCAAAATCTGAAGAGCCCTTGAAGGCACCCACTTCTTGTGGGGGTGTACAAGAGAAAAAAAGAGCACCAAAGAAAGGGAGGGAGACCTGTAAAGACAAGACAAGAAGAAGGAGAAGAGCGAAGCAACTGGGAGTGAATTGGCCTCTAGGGATGTACCATGTGTTGAGGTGAAGGAGGGGGGTGATGGGGTAGGAGGTAGGGTGGAGCTAACTAAGATGCCGGGGGTGGTTGGAGAATACTGGCTTTGATGAATAAAACATCCATGTGAATGAAGTGGTGGTGTGAATGCATTAACCCAGGCAGAGAGGAAGAAAAGAAAAGAGAAGTACCAAGATATGGAAAGAGATGAAGGGAGGAAGTAGAAAAGAACAGCAAAGCGTGTGCTTTATATATAGAGATTTAAGGTTGAGGGAAGATAGAAAAGGAAGGAAGGAACAAGGAGCTAGAGGAAGAGGAGGAGGGAGGGAGATGAGGAAGAAAAATTAAGCGGCTGAATGGAAATAGTACTCTAATTTAAAACAATAAAGGCATTGGGCGAGCAGAAAAAAAGTTTTCGGACTCGAGACGTTCTTTTTAAGTTTGTGTAGGGTGGGTGGTGTGGTTAGTATGTCTTTGTTGACGTGTTGGTAATAAAAAAAAAAATTAGATTCCTTAGTTGGATAAAAGCAGCAATACCAGAATGTAAAACATTCTCCATCACAAATGAAACTCAAACATTTTAAATTTTACTTAAAGGAGTATTATTATATTATATTACAGAAGAGTTGCTAGCACAATGTAAGTAAAAAGTAAAGGCACTCTTTATGAGGATTGGTCCCCTTAAAACACAAGCATAGGGCTGTGGAGCTAATTTATTGACTCCTGCTGGGTACATTGCTGAAATGATTAGCTGATGAATTGAATGACAAGAAATTAACCAGCAACAATTTTGCAAATCAATTATTAATTTATTTATCAAACAAAAATCTTTTATATTCAGCTATGGTTTCAGCTTCTCAAATGTGAGGGTTTACTGCTTTTTCTCTACACAATGATGCCACCCTTGGCTTCAGGAATTTATGATTTGGGATTGTTCACTTTTTGCTGACATTTTATAGACTAACCAATTAGTAAAGTGAAGTACAAGTACCTCAAAATTGTTCTTAAATGTAGTACAATAATAAATAAACTTATTTGTTACTTTCCACCAGTAAAATGTGTACATAATAAGCTCAGATGTGTATTTGTGGAAGAGTGTCTTTGCATGTCTGCATTAAGTCATATCTATGTCTGCGTTTGTCCATTTCCATTCTGTTATGTCTGGTACACACATTCATACCATCTGGGCAAAAGATGACTATTAAAAGATTATCGTTGAGTCAGTCTGAGATCAGGTTTTCTCTGCTTTACTTCCTTTAATTAGTGTGCGTGTTGGATTTTTGTCTGCAGTTTATATTTTTGATATTGTATATGTGCATGCATAGCTGTGTTTTTTTTTTTTTGTTTGTTTGTTTTTTTTCTCTTTTTCTTGTATCATCAAATTATTTACTGCCAGTCTGTCAACTTGCGCGCAACTGGGTGTGCATAATGAACCATGGTGTATGTTTGTAGGTGCATGTTTAAGTCTCACCCCACGCATAATTCATAAGCATTAATGTCTATTTATTTATTTTAATATTAATGGAAGGGTCTATATGGATGAATGGGTGCAACAGACAAAGGCAGGGGAATTGTGTTGTGTGTTGTGTTTGTGTGTGTGTCCTTATTTAATTGGTTCCCTGTTGTGTGCACTTACACAGAAATATATGTTTAATCTGAGAGGGGAGAGAGGATGAGAGAAAGCTGAACAAGGATAGACAGATGTGATAATTTAATGTCCTTGGGCTATTGTTAGCTGAGCTGGGTGTGTGACTTGGTATCTCTGTGTGTGTGTGTGTGTGTGTGTGTGTGTGTGTGTGCGTGCGTGCGTGCGTGTGTGGGAGAGAGAGAGAAAGTGACCTCAGGGTGATTTTGATGGTGTGAGAGAGTATGTTTGTCAGACAAAACTGGCAGATATTGGCTGCCTGTTGGCATGAGGAGGGAGGTGGTATGGAGTGATGAAGAGTAGGATGGACAAATAAACGAAATGAGTGTCAAAGGGAATGAGTGACGGATGGATGAAATGAAGAACAGGATTAGGAACTAGGGAGTTTATTGATAGGTGGATGAGTTTAAATATGGAATGAATGAGCTGAAGGGAAGGACGCAAGGAAGGATGTTAAGTTTAGAAAAGTATGGAAGTCTGTTGACAAAATTAATCCAAAAAATGGAAGCAAGTTAAGATTTTAGTGCGTGCAGGGACACACCTTTAGTTGTAGAGCATGTTTTCAAAGCAAGCAAGTCAGAATCATGAGCCCCCTTTGCTCGATATCTTTCAGTTTTCAATTTTGGCTGTTTGTATCCCTCACATGGAGGAAAGGGTGAATGAAAGGGGGGTAATTCAAGCAGTTTATACTTTCTTTATCACTTTATACATTATACTGTGGCATTCAGTTTGTGTTGTTTCACAAGTAGTCAGCATCAGAGTGTGTATCAAACATACCTGTATGCACTTTTACAGCTTTTCCCTCAGTGTGTCTCTGTGTATATGAGTTGTGCATTTGTGTGTATTGTCATGACTCGCCCTCAGGTTTGTCTGTGTGTGGCTGTGTTTTGACAGTGTGTGAGATGATATCCGTATGTGTCCAGGTCTTGTGTGTGTCAGATAATATTTGCGTCTAGACGAGCATGAGGAAAGGTGAAGGCTTCTATTGACTTACAACCACAGCACGTCATCTGTGTGCGTGTGTGCGTGTGTGTGTGTATGGCTGACGAGATGTGAGGACTCTGCCAATGGGTACTTTGGCATCTAAAAGCAGCACAAAGAAAGTGCCAACAGAGACAGCTACATGATGAAACTCAACATCCTCGAGGGCAGGGGCAATGATCCGTGTGTGTGTGTGGGTTGTGTGTGAGGGAGAGACAGAAAAGGAGAAAAGAGGGGAAGAAAGACTGCTTTTTAGAAATTGAATGTGTGTTTTTATCTTTGTTTGAGAAAGAAAAAAACTCTGCATTCATTATTAACATGTATACATTTAACTTGTTTATTTGTTATCTTACTGTGCGTGTGTGTGTGTGTGTGTGTGTGTGTGTGTGTGTGTGTGTGTGTGTGTGTGTGTGTGTGTGTGTGTGTGTGTGTGTGTGTGTGTTTCGAGCCGTCAGCAGGTTCTAAAGTGGGTCCTTAAGGAGCCATCTGTCTTAAGGCTAGTTTCAAACCCCGTCTGCTCTGGTTATATGAAGGGCACTGGGTGTGGGTGTTTTTGTGTGCAGCTGCTAAGTATCAGACGATATGTGAGTCCAGATATGCTCAAGGAAAGTTAAAACCAAAAAGAGAGAGTGAGCATGTACTCCTACATACCTTTTTTTGTTGGTGATTGTGTATGTGTTTTTGCGTGTGCGCACGTGTGTGTGTGTGTGTGTGTGTGTGTGTGTGTGTGTATGTTGCGTGGGTTTTTCTGCCTCCTGAGACACTTCAGACTGTGGCTTGTTTGACTGGCAGCCAAATCTGTGTTTATTCTCATCTGCAGATTTGTTCATGTTGTTTTTTGTTTTCAACTCACTTCTAAAGCGGCAGAATCGCAGGGAAAATACTAGGCTTCCAAATACTGTCCACTGAGTATCTTATCGTTTTTTTAAACTCAAATTTTGATGAGTTTTTTATATGCCTGTATTCATTTGAGGTATGGTAAAGGTTAGTCCTCTGTAACAGTTGCTCTTACTCCTTCTTGTCAGGAATCAGTACCCTGCTGTGTCCACTGTCTAATCAAGGATTAATTTACATCTAAAGCATCTGGTGAATGCTGTTCACTGCCTGAGAGGAAAGGAAACCTGCAGCACTCTGTTAAGCTGCTGACTTCAGAAAAGAACCAATGCTTTATAGCTCAGGGCCATATCAAAATACTCATGTTAAGTAGCCTCCTTCATAGCCAACAGAATGCTCCGAAGTGAAAGACGTAACACAACCTTTGCTGAGAGTATTGACGGTCCTCACAGCAACAGTGACTGTGAAAAGCTGATTGCATTTCTGAAAGTGTAACTTGTGACATTTCAGAATAACTGAAAAGACATGGTCAGCTTTACTGTTGTTTGTTTGTCGAGCCTAATAAGTTTTTCAGATGGATAATTACTTTGCTGTAAACAAATCAGATTGTGCTCTCTGATTCACAGATTTTAGATACTGTAAGTAAGTAAAACCATAGCAATGCATGTCTTGGTTATTTTTATAATGGCCCTCGTGAAAGAAAAAACTTACAGCTACATTTACTTCTGGATCTTTATTAAGGGCCTTTCAGAGTTTTGCTCAGCAGTTATTAATTTTACTCAGTAGTTAGTAAGCTGAATTCTTCGCTAAAACAATCTAACTCAGCAATTATCAAGCATTTCACAAGGTACAGTAACTTGACAATTCAAACTAACTTAAGCGGTTAAAACGCTAGACCAGCAGTTAACAGGCTTGGTCAACACTAACTCTAGTGGTTGATGACCTAACTCACCAGTTATTAAGTTAGTATGTGAGCACGTTAAATTGTGACCTTTGTGTTGCCAAAATTGTTAGCTAACATCTACCTCACAAACTTGCCAGCTTCTTGACAGTTATGGAGACCAAAAGCAATACAGTTTTGATAGTAACCTCAATTGATACAAGGTCCATATTAGATGTTATAATTTGGCAGTAGCAGTCTTCTCTGAGTAGGTAATGCTATAGTTGGGGAAGTAGATAACTTGGTCATGAAAGAGTATTTTAATACTCTTTGGGTATCGCTCAAATAAGTTGTCAGGGTGAGAAAAATGTTATTTTACACACTGTATGACGATGTCTGATAAATAGTCAGTATCCACTTCTCATGGCTCATTTAACTTAGCGTATGTCATGCATATAGCCTAATGAGAAAAATATGAAAATTGTGGCAATATTTTGACTGAACTATAATTTAAATTCAGCGTGTAAACCTTGGGATCTTGACTGGAATGTAAAGTGAAGTTCTTTGGGTTTGAAAAACGCTTGGCTGCACAGCATGTATTTGTTTTGATAGACTTCCCAATGAGTGCAGTCAGGTCAGAAATTATGAAAATGTATTGTCTAAAGTGTCTGTTAAACAAGCTTCAAAAGGGGCAAACTGTCCAGATACTGATTGCAAAATCTGAGTTCTGAGTTTCCAGTGTCACTGTGACAGTTTTATTACAGTTCCTACTGAGGTTCAATATAGGTTGAAATAATTTTTTTACATTTATATTTTTAACCCCCAGGTGACCGATGTGAATTTGACCGGCGACAGGGAAGGTGTGTGCCAGGTGTGTGTCGCAATGGAGGGACATGTCGGGAGCTTTCAGGTGGGGGTTTCCGCTGCGAGTGCCCTGCAGGAGACTATGAGCATCCATACTGTACCGTCACCTCCCGGTCCTTCCCACCCAAATCCTTCGTCATGTTCCGGGGCCTCAGACAAAGATTTCACCTCTCTATCTCATTAACGTGAGTAGATTGAGTAAATTGGAAATTTTATCATCTTCTTGTTTTTGTTTTTCTTCTCTCAATGTCTATATTTGACAATTCAAATTTCAAATTTTGTTTTAAGTTTTCCTGTTCTGTCATCCTTTGCTCCTTTCTTTTCTTTCAGCTCCTATCTCTCTTCATCCAATATAACTCAGACAGAGATCCATGACCAGCCCTCTTTGATGCTCAGTGTTAAGAGTTTCTCTCCTCTTTACTTTAATCAATTTATTTCACCTACGTCTCAGAGATCGATCCTATTATTCATGGTTTCTCTCTCTGCTACCTCCACCTCTCTCCACAGCAAGAAGTGCAGTTTCTCCTCTGACTCCTCTTTCATCCGTCAATTTACTGGTTTCAGTAACATCTCCTCTGCTTTCCCTCTTTCCACTTTCTCTTCTTAACTCACAACTTATCATCCTTGTATTCTCCTGTGCTCTCTCTGTGAAGGGGTCAGAACTCTTATTTTTCCAGAAAAGTAATCTCCCCATTACCAATCCAGTCGAAAAACAGACTTTTAGTGAAAGTTAGTGTGTCAATTTAAATTCAAATTAAATAATCTATTGCACCTTTTCCTTATAAAAAATCTTAATGAAATAGCAGAAATGAACAATTTTAGTAGTCAAAACAAGGCTTGCTCTCAGACCTTTTGCTTTGAACCTGTTTAGAACATTTATATTGAAATTAGTATTGTTTTGTTTTTATCTGAGTTTAAAATTTCCAGATTTTATGAATAGGGCAAAGACCTACATGCGACCCGTAGAGAGACATGACTGAGAACAGATTTGCATGGATTCTTTTGCATGTAATCCTTTCAATTTTGTTTTTGCACTACGTAGCCACAGCCTTGAAGATTGTTTTGTTTGATTTCAGATTTTGCACCTGGAGATAAATGTAATGTTAATTTCAATGCGGTTGGTGATCTTCTCCCTCCTTTAGGTCCTTTGTCTTGCTCGCACCACTGCCATCCTCTCACTGCTGCTCCCTTGCCTCTTGACATACTGAATGGTTTTCTATGGGAGATCTGAAGTGGTCCTTAACAGTGGTCATGCAGGGTTATGGGACGGTTGCCATGGGTGATGTCGTTTAATGATAGTTGCAAGGGAGACGTTGCTCATGGGGTTGTTGCTATGCTGATGCGACCACCATGGAGTGGTTGCTATGAAACAGTGAACACACATGGTATTCTTGCTAAATGAGCTTCTGTGCAATGTTGGTACGTAAAGGTACTACATATGATTTGTTCCATTGATTAGCGACCACCAGTATAGTAGTGATTGCAAGTCAAAGAATGAAATGGGATCTGACTGTTTTTTTTCTTGAGGAAAAGCTCAATGTATGAGTATTTAAGAAGTTTTGTGTTAACATTTTTCCAATGGAAGACTCCAATATAGGCAAATGTTGTGGTGGTGATGATGGTGGTTGCTGATGGTTTAATATCTCAAACTTGCTGGAAAACTCTGGGCAAAAAAAGTGAGCAATGTTCTCTTTCTTTTCAACAACTACAATCAAGGTGTCCTTGAGGTAGACAGGGATGTAGTTATGAATATACTGAATGGTCTTTTAAAGCACAGCTCTGCTCCACATTGATTAAGACACATTCACATCTGGGACCTTCAGCCTTAGTCAACTGGATCAACTATAGATTCTGTTCAGCCTTGCTCTAGAGAACTGCATTGGGAGAGTTTGCATTTCAAGACACTGAAACACATGTAATCTAAACCCTTGATCCAATTCCTGTTGTTGCTGGTATGATGGGTAATATGGCTGCTGTATAGAGCTATGACAGTATAAACATGTCTTTACTGCCAAATTATGAGGTATTTTCAAGTCAGCTGGGGGAGAATGTGTCTATGAAGGTGCTGATTATCATGGAAATGTTCCTTTTCCTCAGCTATGCTTGGAAATGCCTCTAGCTGCTGAGTTAAAGGAATTTAAGGAATAAAAATTCCAATGTATACATGTTTTACCTTAATTAGGTTTATTGCTTTCAGGAAAAACAGTCACTTCATATTATTGTTTTTTCATATGCAGTTCTTTGGCTTCAGATAATAAATTTCATAAACAATAAGCACACTAACAAGAACAGACATGTTGTACATATAACACGTGCTCTTTTGCATTTATTTACTCTTTATTTACAGCCTCTCTGCATTTCCGGTTCACTGACTCCACTCACAGTCTCCATTTATTCTGGCAAAGTTCAAGCAAAATTATTTTTCAGCTATTTCTGGCGGCTAAAAGAGATTACATCTGCATACTACAAGATAGTATGCCATGGTGCTGTTGGAACTACAGCGGAGCAAACAAGACAAATGTCCCCTATTGAGAAACCCCGGGTTTTTTCTAGACAATAACAACATTCTCAGATAACGGGGGTATAAAGCTGTCATGATAGAAATGGTGATAACATGCTCTTTTCCCCGGTACAGTTCCTTTTCATTTCCTTACACTACTGTATTGCAGTAATTTATCCATTGTTAAAGCCACATTGATCTTTGGTGTATCTTTAGGCTAAGAATTCAAAATGCAGACACTCTTAACCCAACAAAACAGGAATTAGCAGGAATATTTTTCTTCAAGGGCTCGGGCTTAAGCCACCAATTCATAAAGCAGCAAGCAAAAGATTTTAATCACCTCAGCTCCAAGGCTGCTCTTCTGTATCTGAACCTGACCTCTGACAACTGTCAACTCACTTATTTTTGACTCACTAGTAGGGTGGAGTTATATCCAGTTTTTGACACTTTTAAACTAAAGAGAGCATAACCTAGAAGACAATTTACAGAACCAGCAGGTGTCAAGTGTAGCAGTTTTGATATCAGGAGTGCACAAATGAGATATTTATACCCTCAATAATGATGTGTAATAATAAGTAATTTTAATACCCATAAATTGCTAATTTGAGTGCACAAATTTCAACTTTGTTGTTTTTCTTCAAAGTAGTGACAACAATTCCACAGATTTTTCAAAAAAATTGGTTCTATATTTTCAAAACAAGATGTAAGTGCTTTTTAAATTGGATATTTTCTGCAGTGGGAATCTTGACATCTGTGCTGAAGTATCAAAAAAAATAATAGTGCTTTTGATCAGGCTGTGTAAACATGGCCCATACTTAGCTGGCCTTGCTATGGAAAATAGAGTAATTAAATTGTAATTAGAAACATAAATATATTCATATTTATAAATATATATGAATATATTAGAATTGCATGAAGATTGCCCTGAGCAGCTTGAGCGAATAGAAGGCTGCAGCAACATGGTTTATCAACTGCGGTACATTGTGAACTCCCTTTTATCTTCCATACTAAGCCTGTTTGAGTTATGCTTGAGTTATGTCTTGTATTGCTCTCTGTGTCGGGGTCAAATGTTGTATTAACCAAGCCAAGAAAATGTATGAACGTGTCATAAATTATTACTTAAGTAATTTGTATATTTTCAGGATAAAAAAATGTAAAAAAATATAGTTGACATATAAATATTCTCATATTGCATACAGTATATTTATCAAAAAACTTATTATGGACAATGGTTTCTCTTTGTGTGCATTTTCTAGTTTTGCCACCCTGGAGAACAGTGGTTTGCTCTTCTATAATGGACGCTTCAATGAGAAACATGACTTCATTGCCTTGGAGATCCAAGAAGGACAAGTGGTGCTCAAATATTCCACAGGTACTGTATCTATTGGTGTGTGATTGTGCTTGTGTGCTCTAGTATTTCTGTATTTATGAGGACCATATATTCTCATAAGGTAAGCCTTCAAACGCTGTGTATCATTGAGGTTGTCTTGTTTAAGTCCATGCTGCAGACAGAGAGAAACACCACCGCCATCATTTTACAGAATTTTTTGAGTAAATATGTTAGATTAGGCTAAATTAGATTAGATAGTTAAATCCCAGCTGGGGACTTCAGCAAACAACAAACAATATACAGTACTTTAGCTAAAGGGCAATCCTGTTTTAGTTTTCCCCTGCTTCTTCACCATGCTGACCGTTTCCAACAAATTTAACAGTAGCAGGCATATTGCTTTAAAAATCATTAATCTCCCTATACCAGACCCCCCATACTCCAACAACAGAACCATCACATGCATTGCACTGACCATAACAATGTGACACTGATCCCACATTGGGAGGAGTTTTGTCCCCTCTACCGTAGCAGTCTTAAATAAATACCTTGCTGAATTCTACATATAAATGTGTGCATATATGCATGAGCATGTGTACTCATGTATGCAACTACAGTATAAGTGGAGATACAGGAAGGAACATGAATGAGAATGTGCATATGTATTCGTGTCGTGTATTAGTATATTTTTCTTGTGAGACTTGAACATGTGCAGATTGTGAAACCAATTTTTCCTCCTGGGACAATAAAGGCCGTCTATCTACTTATGGCTTCAAGGAGTGAATGGTGTCAGTTAAGGTCTTCACAAACATAATAAGTACAGAAGATGCAGTCATTTGTACATATTGTATATGTTTGGTTCATGCACACGTGAAGCTGGAAATGTGAGCTATATGAAAGAGAGATGAACATTGTAGGGATCATAATTTAGTTTTTTGCATAAGCAAAATAAGTGTGTGTTTATAAACAATGCCATATAAAAACAAATAAAAAGTAAACTAATAAAAACCCATCTTGCTAATGTGTTATGTAATCATTACTTGCTTATGTCTTGACACAAACTTCGTCACTGCAGGTGAATCATCCACCCAGGTGAGTCCCTTCCTGCCTGGCGGTGTGAGCGATGGAAACTGGCATACAGTTCACATCCACTATTACAACAAGGTGGGTTTACATCTCAGTTTGTTTGTGTGTCCTAGACCATTTTGAATTTTTATCTCACTTTTGATCTTACATTTTGTGCTACTGTTGTCTTCTTGATGAGTTATCGTTTGAAGTTTTGGAGGTGTTTTTGTTATACCAATTTTTACTTCTGATGCGTCTGCAGAATAGTTTCTCGGCCTTCACACCAACAAAGCACTTTGAATTAAGATAAAATGCTTGTGTGTGCATACCTTGTTGGGGGCGTATGCTTGTCACCATTTTATTCATGCATATTCTCCACACATCTCCTTTAATTTTCTTCATGTTCTTTCATTTTCCTCAGCCAGCTACACGCTATGTGAGTATGAGTGTGTGTCAGGGTGCACATACACTTCTTTCCTTGTTTCTTTCTCTTCCTTTCTTTTTCTCCTTCTGTCTTTTTTCACCAGCAGACAGTAAGTGAAGAGTGAGTGTGATGTCCATCTTTCTGATTCTATTTCATTATGTTCTTACCCATATACAGTGTCTGTTGCTTCTGGTCTTACTAACTCAATTTTTGCCCTTTTCTTTCTAACACAATATGCAGTAGCAGTGTAGATACTGAATATAGTCTGAATAGCTGGAACTGTTCTTTTGTAAGTTATCTGTAGTAGTGAATGACTGCAGTGGTAGAAACTCTAGATTTAGAAAAAGCTGTTGTATTTCTTGCATGTTTTCTGGGGTTATGTTGTTTCTTATTTTCTGTTTCTTCAGACTCTGTATTCAATCTTTGTGTGTGTGTGTGTGTGTGTGTGTGTGTGTGTGTGTGTGTGTGTGTGTGTGTGTGTGTGTGTGTGTGTGTGTGTGTGTGTGTGTGTGTGTGTGTGTGTGTGTGTGTGTGTGTGTGTCTGTCTGTCTGTCTGTCTGTCTTCAGCCTAAGCGCAGTATGAGTGGCGAGGCTCAGGGTCCGTCAGATGAGAAGATTGCTGTGGTGAGCATTGATGACTGTGATACGGCCTTGTCACTTCGCTTCGGTACGCAGCTCGGAAATTATAGCTGTGCAGCACAGGGCAAACAGACCAGCAGCAAGAAGTGAGTTTATCTTCCTTTAAAAGCTCCATCTTTTTTCTGTATTTATACCTGTGTTTTCATTAAATGTAGTGACTTGAAGGCTCCACACATCTGGGAAATAGAAATAGAAATATTCAGAGAACATGTCTCTGAAATGGTTACAGTTACTATTCATCTGGTCCTAAAAAAACAATTACAGTTGCAGTCAATCTTGGAAATGTCAAATATGACCTGCAGCATGAACACAGATCCTAGAATATATGCCATAGTAAACCAGACACTCACAAACAAAATTAATCTTCAGTAAACTACAAGATCTACTGCATGTGAGTGAAAGGAATATATAATTCTTACATATATTAGTGCATTTGTCATATTATCTGTTTATTATGAAACTGGCCTTACAGATAGTGGTTATGTGTTGTTAGTGTAGTGGTAAGACCTTTAGTGAGTGGAAGTAAGTTATAAAAGGTTGCCATTTCCCAAAGAATTTTCCTATCACCTCATACCGGTTTTTTCCAGTTTAAGAAAAAACTGAGAGAAAGTTGGTATGTAATTTTATTGCAAATCAATTCCTTAGTTTCATTTCTGACATTTATGATCTAGTCAGTATGTGTAGCAACACACTGGCCAGCTGGCAGCTGTTTATAGGTCACAGGTATAAAGAGGTAAATCATGTGGAGTGACCAATGGTAGCATTACTATGATGCGAGATATTGGCTTTAATTAATAAGATAACTGAGGATGTGCACACAAGTCTGTAGCATAAAATACATTGTGAGAGTGTGATTATAGTTTATGTATGGACTTTTTCAGCATTTAGAAATAACACATATTTATGCACTGACCCTGCATACAAATGTCAAGACTGAGTAAGAGGTAATAAATAACAATACATAGTTATGTAAATAACCATGTATTGTTATTTATTACTTATTGCCTCTGTCTTGGAGGGCACATTTCCCACAAACTCCTCATGTCATGATAAGCTTTTAGCTATTTTGTTTGTTTTCTGCCCCAGGTCTCTACTGTGACATGTATAATAGCAGTTTCTGGCTATCGTGTAAAAATAAATGCATGTTAAGATGGGACAGGGAGAGTCTAATTTTAGTGTCTATGTTTTAAATTCTCAGCTTCACAGATTCACAGTTTCATAATTTCAGCATGGTTTAAACAGGCTTGTAAGCTGATCATCGGTTTGAAATGAAAAGTATGTGTAACACTCCATTTTGTGCATATTTAAGCAGTCTAATCTGTTAAAATCCAGCTAAAACTTTGACTGAGACCGTTGCTGTTGCAAAGGATTTTCAGGGAATGTCAGATCGGGGTGATGAGGTGCCTGTGGAGGAAATCTGTGGGGACCTAAGGCTTTAATGAGGCACCGCTGTTTGAGGTCTTCATGCTCCTTTATGTCTGCCTGTATCTCTACTCATCGGCTCATTCTGACTAGTGTTAACGTGCATTTCTTTTCATTACTGTCTGCCAGTCCCTCTCCCTCTCTTGGTGTCTCTCACACACTCTAATATGTATGATAGTTTTGATTTCACTGCATTGCTTTAAGTGTCTGTTCTGTTTGACGTTGTATAATCTTTATAGTTGACTCTGCTTGTGGTGTGTGTCGACCAAACTAAATGTCTATATGTACAATATCAGGTGCATAACAGGCACACGCTGTGTATACACACACATGCACTCAAAAAGCTGTCATAGTGTTGATGCCTGGCCTTGATTGTGTATGGTGTAATCACTTTGGCTGTGTTCTGTCAGCGCTAAGTGAGGCTGATAGAAGAGAAGACACATCAAAGAGGAAGGCCAAAGACCA
This sequence comes from Xiphias gladius, assembly GCF_016859285.1. Lineage (NCBI taxonomy): Eukaryota > Metazoa > Chordata > Actinopteri > Istiophoriformes > Xiphiidae > Xiphias > Xiphias gladius. Next base: position 9,643,401 of record NC_053417.1, read on the forward strand.
ACCTTCAACACTCTCTTCCTCTGTTCCTTCTCCGTTTCTCCATTAACAGCTCACCCTCCTCTTACCCAGTCTTGACATCCCCTTCTAATTACGATATTTGTTGATATTTGCTGTAACTTGCACTTAAATCTCTTGTTTGTTTGACTTGGGCTCCTTTTGTCCCTCTAGCTTCCCTCAATTCATATTCCACAAGTGTTTATTGGCTCTACATATGGCAGTTGTTGTCAAAGCAAGCTAAAAAGAAAAATCTCAACTTGCATTGGAGAAACTAAAAGATAATGCTCTCAGAATGACAACACAACTCTTTCTGTCTCTTCACTTTTTCTCACTAATGCAGTCCCATAACTGTTATTTGGTGTCTCTTACATCTTCTTCCTCATATTGCCCGTGTTTATTTCTCTATACCCATCTTTTATCTGTCTTGTCATTCGCCTTTACACTCACTCTCTTGATGTTTGCTGTTATTCACACTTAATCTCTTGTTTGTTCATCTGCCTCCCCAGCTGCCTCCACGTCGCCCCTTTGCTGATGCTATTTTTTTCCCTTTTATTCCTGCAAATCTGCCAATTGTTGAAGTAACCTAACATCTACCTCCTTTTATTGCTGGCTTCTCTTTCCTTTCTCCCTCTGCCTTGTCATCCACCTTTACCTTCTCTCTCCTGATAGTTGCTGTAACTCAGATTTAATCTCCTGTTTATTCATCTGTATCTCCATCTGTCTCCTTTTCTTTCTCATCTTTTAAATTTCTCTTTTCTCCTGCTTTTTCTAATTTTACCCTCAACATCATCATCACCATCATGTCATTTCTCCTCAATATCCACTATTATTCTCTGATTCTTGTTCCTTTTGACATGAACCTCTGATGACATATTTAATCTCTGGGTTTGTTTAATCCCTTTGCCTCTCTCACACCCTCTTTTTGTGTTTTTGCTTTCCTCCCTTCCTTCTTCCCTCTCCTCCCTCCTCCCCTCCGTCATTGACGGATAATCCTCCATTCCTTCCTTATTCTGCTTTCCTCCTCACCTTATTTACTCTTCCTCCTCCTTATCTCATCCTCTCTCAGGTCTCTGGACCTGACTGGTCCCTTGTTTCTGGGTGGAGTTCCCAATGTACCAGACAACTTCCCGTTTGGCACCAGGGAGTTTATCGGCTGTATGAAGGAGCTGCACATTGACAACAAACCACTGGACTTAGCTGGATTTATCGCTAACAATGGAACCCTCCCCGGTCAGCACTGCCAACCATGTTTTTCCTCGCTAAAAAAACACGAATGATGAGATGACACATTTCTAACACTGAGGGTTTTCACAAAGACCCGTTGGTCCTCGTTTTATTAAATAAACAGATACAAATTCTTGTATTTAATTGAAGCATCTCTGTAGGATTTGTGTCCTATAAACCATGGGTGGCCTTTAAAGATGAATTACCTCTGAATATGCACATTTGTAACTGAAGACCATTTAATACAGCTAAAAGTGTTAGGTTTTAGCATCATTACTTATCAGATATTCACTGCATTGCATTCAATTTTATGCTTTTGCGCTACACATCATGGTGACACATTTTTGAAAACTTCATCGATGATGTACCTGTCTCTGTTGCTTCTTATAGGGTGCAGTGCCAAGCTACCCTTCTGTAAATCCAACCCTTGTCAGAACGGAGGAACCTGCAGGGTGAGCTGGGAGACTTTCTCCTGTGACTGTCCCCTAGGGTACGGAGGGAAGGACTGCAGCCACGGTGAGAGGCTATGTGATTTTATTTTTATCCTATGGTCCTACAGTTCATGTTTTCACTACTGGCAGCATTTAACAATGTCACATCTGTCGTGTTGCTTTGTTATAATTTTGAATAAAAAGTGAGACCATGGCTGAGATAATTGGCAGTTTCTGTTTTGTGCCAGTGGTGATGAGAGTGGTCATGTTTTTAAAAATGCAAAACAACGGCTCTGATCTTCAGTGGCCTTTATTTATTTGCAGTAATTATATGCCCAATTAATTAGTGAATAATTTATAGATTTTAAAATGCTCCAGGTAACACCTTTAGACTTGTATAGTTCTTTGTTATTTACACATTAGTTGAATAACAGAAATAAGACTGCTGTTTTAATGGGCTCGCTCATACGTCAATAGTTCAGATTCAGCCTTAGTCTGTATATCAGCATATTACCCTCGGTTCCAGTCTTCCTCATTTTGTGCTGAGCCATCAGCTGTAGGCTTTTAAAGTATGTGACTAAAGTGAGTGCATGAGTGGAATGCATTTCATGGATAGTTAGCCGGGTGAGTATACCCCTGTTTTAAAGGTATTGACAGAAAGAAAAATGGGAAATAGATCATTCCCTTTTTATTCAGAATAATTGCTGGAAACTGCAGCGCAACACACTGAGACTAATAGAGTCATGAAAAGTTACAGCACTAAACATGTGAGCTAGTTGTTACACAATGGATATCTGTCTTTATTTTCTGTGTATGATTGGACCTAGATAAACCCTGAGTGATTCCCCACACATACTGTAAGTGGACACCGTATCCCAGGTGGATACAAGATGAGAGTTTGACTCATTTATATTTACTGACATGTCTTGATTGCGAGCACAGATGTCAACCCTTGGGGGAAATCATGTAGCAAAATGCGCTTGTGGGATGAAATTCAATTGTGTTTTTATCACGATAAAATATGACTTGTTTTCTGCTTGTGCGCCTGTCAGTCTTCCTCATTAACAAATATTAGGTTTTTAAAATGATTAGTTCACAGTTTTTTACTTGGTTAATTTTTAGTCAAAATATTTAGCATTTTTTTACAATCTCAAAAAACGAAGTGGGTCCAAAAACATAAAATATACAGTATGTAAAGCAAATTTGATGCACGTTACCTTCTTTCTCACAGCTAACAATTCACAAAATCACATCCGAGCCTGATAAATAACAGTGACATTCTTTTGCATTTTGGGATATTTCAGCCTCTACTTTTTATTCGTCCTCCCTCTCTCACCTTCCACCACAGTGATGCCACACCCACACCGCTTCCTCGGTAACAGTGCCCTCTGGTGGGACCTGAAGAACGACGTGACCATCTCAACGCCATGGTATCTGGGCCTGGTGTTCAGAACCAGAGCACGAGAGGGGATGCTGCTGCAGGCTCAGGCTGGCCAGTACACCAGCCTGCTGTTCCAGGTGCGCGCGCACACACACACACACACACACATACACACACCAAACACACACACACAACCATGCATAATGACGTAGAAGAAGTCATTTTGAGAGTTTGTGTTAACAATGGTACTTCTGAAAACAAGGCAACATTTCCCATAAACCTGTTGATTCCAATTGTAAATGAGATTGTTGTCAGTGCCTCTCTCCCTCTCTGGTTGATGATACTTTCAGGTTTGCTCTGCTGAAGAGGATAAACATAGCAGTGTTTTTTTTCTTTCTACCTGCCTTTCATCATTGGCAGAAGCTCTGATAGCTTTAGCTTCACTTATGCCAAAACATAAATGGCAACACCTTCTTACTCTTTTGTACCATAAACCAATTATTATTGTTCTGTAATTAAATTCTGCACCTTTTAGGCCAAATCTCATCAGATGGCACATGATACAAAACGCTGTATGTAATGTGCAGCGGTTACGTTGATTATGGGAATTATGTCTCATAGTTAATGTGGTTCTATTTAGTGTTTGAATACTAAATTATCAACCTCTATATAAGACAAAAATCTCAAGTGCTGGTATTGTCCTTGAAACGATGTATTGTTTAAATTTGTGATGCTACATCCAAAGACAGCAGCCAAGCCAAGTGAGTGCAGCCAAGACACTGGATTTCACGCTCCCACGCGCACACACATTCACAATGTTTCCTCTTACCTACCAAGAAGGTTATTTTAATCCTTCACTGTTTTGAGTCAATCATGTTTCTTCACTCTTTGTCCTTTGCTTTCTTTTTCTCTCTTTTTTCTGGTGTTTCGCTGTGTGTGTGTGTGTGTGTGTGTGTGTGTGTGTGTGTGTGTGTGTGTGTGTGTGTGTGTGTGTGTGTGTGTGTGTGTTACTCCATCTCTCTCAGGTGATAAATGGTCAGCTGGTGTTCTCGGTTACCCGCGGTTCGACCAGACCAGTGCGTTTGCGGTTGGATCAGGTTCAGGTGTCAGACGGACGGTGGCATGACGTCCAGCTGGAGCTGCGAGATGTTCGCAGCGGCCGTGAGACACGCTATGTTGCCACGCTGCGTCTCGACTTTGGACTCTATCAGGTAAAAGCCATGATACAAATCTTAAAGGGAAGGTTTTTAGGACAGACTTAATGTTCCAGCAATAAAGACATAAATCGTTAAGCAGACTGATACAGTGGAAATTGTAAGGGCAGCAAATTAACTCATTTTATAATACCGTAAATGTAGTATTTTAATAAAGGTCAAATTTGCCCTACAAGCACAGATGTAATGAATAACAAGGTTTTTCTCATATCTGCTTTACAAAATCAATAAGACTTAATTTCCCTTAACAGTTAATTTCTTGGCGTCCTTTTTTCCCAACACTACCCATAATAGATTCATAGTTTTAATTAACCATGTTCAGTTGGAATATTGGCAGTTTTATCCAGCTCTAATTCTTGGATTTGATTGAATTTGGCTTTTTGAAATCCTCTGATAGACAACCTATTCAGTGTAATCAGTAAAGAACTTTAATTAGAATTGAAAAGAATTTAATATGAATGAAGGCAAGAAATCCTTTTTAATATACTGTAAGTCAAAATATCTCCATATACACAGACTTCTACCTCACCTCCTGCTTTGAGCCATTACGGTGAAGGAGAACACTGCAAATTATATTGATATTAGCAAACGATTTACATGTTATTTCACTTTCAACCTTTAAATCATATTTTTGTCAAACGTTATTTTTTCTGTGAACTGCAGTAGTTTCAGATTAGGGCAGATTTATTCTCTGATGAAGAAATTTAATCCAGATTTAAGAAAAATCTTGAAACAAGTATTATACAAGTAAGTGCATTTCCGTAGGAAATTAGTCTCATACAAATATGTGATTAAAAGACTGGAAATGACATGATATGTGCTCCTAGAATCTTAATTTGGGGTCAGCTGGGAGGATAAACCTTGTGAAAAATTATCCTGAAATTCTCTGAAGTTGTCTTGTGCATAATGTATCTGCACTCAGTTGTCAGCAGTCATACTGTTGGCTCTCTCCCGTAATACACTAGGAACACTGAAATGTTGCGAATGAAATGGTGAGTCAGATTATAATCTGAGTAAACGACACAATGAGATATACATTCACATTTCTCATTTCCTCCTTTTCTGCTTCACAGTCCTTAATTTATTCCTTAATACATTTTTCCTTTTCAAGGAGTTAAGTTAGGGACACACACACACACCAAGACATTTAGCATGTCATCCACTAGGCACACGCACAAACATTCACAACACACAGATTTTCTAACCCTGGATGGCCCCAGTAAAATGTGGGCCGGTAATCCTAGTTCCCCTAATTTGTAGTGGATTATGTCAAATTATACTGGATGATGTCTTTGATGTGTGTGTGTATGTGTGTTTTGTATAATGTATGTACATATGTGACGGTAACATGCACACAGAAAAGCAAGCACAGTTTCAGACTCTGTATTATTGCCGTTTTTGGCTTTTTTTAAGCAAAACAGCAGTTTTTTTTTTCATGTGTTAATTCTTAAATTATTTGCTAGCAGGTTAAGCCTTTTATCTTTTTGTTATAGTTTACTGGGCTATTTTTGAAAGTGCATTCGGTAACTCACTGAGTAAATGGTGCAAGAAACATTTTTAAATATGAATTTATTAAACATTGGAGCAGCCAATTAAACATTAATTACCTGTTAAATTGTTTGGCATGTGTGCAGCTCACCCTCCATTTTCAGCATCTTCCACTGCTGCTGAAATGGTGATAAATGGGGCCCATTGATTTTGTTTTCATGGCTTTTGCGAGCTAAGTTGCCTGTCAACACTGCTTCAAAACACTGTCTGTGTTAACAGTTGAGCACTGACCTTCTCACCAGTGACTGCATGTTATTGAATAAAGTCAATCATTGAGTGTGCAGCTCAAAAACTATTTTCCATCCTGTTCACACACTCCTTTCCTCTCCTCTCCTCCACTCCCCTCCCTTCCTTTCAACCGACAAAAGCGTTATAATAACCTGACTCCTCAGTGATGTAGTGGTAAATGAAAATACGGAAGAATCACGACTTCCAGTTTGTGATCAGAAAAAAAGGAAAAATCGCTTTCACAAAAGACTCTTCCTAGCTTATATCCTTTAATGGTGTAGACTAATAAAAAATGAACTTCTCATCATATATTTTTTCACAAAGCCTGTGTGGCATATAATCTCCTTCCCTGTGACGCATTTATACCTTATACTGTACGTCCTAACTACCTTGATATTTCATATCAAATAAATTACAAAGTTCTTCTACGTGGTTGAATAATGGTATTTAAATGTGCTCCTTGTGTATTTTTGTCCAGGTTATCAGTTTTTGCCTACGGATGTTAATGATAATAATCTTTACTCTTCCTGTCTTCATCTGTCACCCTACCTCTACCTCTTTCTCTCCCCATTAGGGAACAGTGATAGTGGGAAATGAGATTCATGGTTTGAAGGTGAAACATCTGCATGTGGGAGGAGTGCTGGGCTCTGGAGAGGTTCAGAACGGGATTAGAGGATGCATACAGGTGAGGATGGATGGATTGAATTTTTAATATTTATTGATGGATGGGTGGAGCGAAGCTGGAAATGTAAACAGATACAGTAATTGATGGAAATGTGCTAAGAAATGAGTCTAGGGTAGACAGATTTCAGTGAATGAATAAAGCTGTCAGTTTCTTTTTTTAAAATTATCTTTAACATCAACCTCTCTTTCTTGTCTCTCTGCAGGGCGTTCGGTTGGGTGTACGGCCTGATGCCCCTCCCCTGCCCCGCCCATCAAGAGCTGTCAAAGTGGAGAGTGGCTGCAATGTTGGCAACCCCTGCGTCTCGTCTCCGTGTCCTGGCCACAGCCGCTGTTCCGACCAATGGGAGCGGCACACCTGTGTCTGTGAACCTGGTGAGTGAACAGAGTGATGATGTTAGGTTCATAGACATGGTTGAAGGTGCTGTCATTGAGGAAAGGGGCGTGATGTGTTTGCTTCCAGTCGTGAAAGGACTTGGGATATCATGACGCTCTCTAATGTCCAGCCAGTTTGAGAGATGGGTTGGGTCTGACTTTTCCTTCAGGAAAAATAGCTTAGATTCTCATTTATATAACTGTAGTGCAGAATAATTACCAGCAACAGAGGAGGAGGGATGTGACTCGGCTGCAGTGAGAACAAGGACAATGAATGAGGTTAATCACAGTGACAAGTGTTTGATAAGAAACTGTGCATTCTAAAACTTATTCAATATTGTTGTTAAGCTGCAAGCCATGCTAGCTTCTGCAGTTTACAGACCACCCTACTTTTTGTTCTGTTTGCTTTTTGTCATAGTGCGAGACAATTTTTCTCTTGCATCGTTGGTTATATGTTATTCTTTGAATAATGACAAGTTTCTAAAAACAACAACAACGATAAACGTAAAACGAAAAATATGTAAAAAAAGGGTTTTTAGATATAATAATAGTTTAAATTAACTCATATTAGGAAGTTATTGTTAAAGTTTGGTAAAAACAATGTTCCTTTACTGATATTACCTTTTAACAACACCTCATTAATGGGATGTTACTAAATAGTGCTTAAATGATTAGTCACTATTAACTATTAACGATTAATCTATTAGTCAATCGACAGACAATTAATCTGCAAAAATTCTGATGATGGTTTAGATAATTAAATCTGAGATCTAAACATCCATCTTCTAATTTGTAGGGATTTCTGTTTTTGTCTGTTTTTACCGTATTTCAGATTAAAAAATAGTTTGTGGGACAAAACAATCATATTGTGTCATTGTGTTTTGACATTGCCAATGAATAACTTAAATAAACTGGCCAAGTAACAAAGCGAAGAACAAGTTTCCACGTCAGTCATATAAGTTAAGTTGTTTAAAAAGTTAATAAGTTTAAAAAACGCTCCCACTATTTTGCACAGTCTGGACATTGGATGTTAAAGAAAATAGGTGTGAGAGGAGAAGGTGAAAGAAGTCAGCTGACTAAGAGAGAAAGAAAAAACATCAAAAAAGTTCTCATTGCCCTGAAACCGAGAGAAAGAGAATGACTGCAGGATAACTTCCAAATTCTCCTTAGTCAGGTGAACATAATGAGGCAGAATTAATGTGGAGGAGAAAAACCTGATTAAAAGAGGAGGGTATGAGTGGAGAAGTATAGGAAGAGAAGAGAGAGGAAGGAAAACATATATTGCATACCAAAAAGTGGAGAAAGAAAGAGAAGAGAAAGAATAATAGTAAGATGAAAAAGAGGCAGCGGATGAACAGATAGACTGAAATTATTAATAATTAATGAAGAGACAGAGGCGTTTGACAGAAAAAGTGTAAAATAAACACCAAAAGTTTTGAGGCAAGAGGAAAGAAGAGAAGAAAGAGGCCACAGGAAAGTCAAATCAAACAGCCTGAAAGCACTAGACACATTTGGGAATAGATCCACACACCAATGGCATATATGTACACAGAGACACACAAATCATAGAAGTGAGAGAAGATTAACATGATAGATGCGCACGCAGCAGAGAAAGAAGGGTGAAAGTAAAGGAGAGGATTTAGAGTGATATTTGATAATTATTTGGAGCTTCATTAGCAGCTACTGATGCAACAGCTGCAGTTCAGTTCTGAGCAGAGATGATTAAAGGAGATAATTATTTATATTTATGATTAAAGGAGAGGCGAGACAAGGAATTGGATAGCAAATTAAGAGAAAAGGAACCACATGAAAGACAAAACCGAGAGAGAGAGAGAGAGAGGCCGATCCAATTTTTCACATTAATTTGTGAGGATATCGATCCTCTCTTCTCAACGTCAATCACTTCGAGCTGCCTTTTTATTCACTTTTTCCAAAAACTACTTTCCTCATTTTCCGGTGAAACTCAAATATTTCCTCCTCATTTGGTGCAGTGTAATGTAGAGTTAGCTGATTATTTTATGCAAAACATTTGATAATGTTCCAATGTTGCATCTGCAGAAAACAATGGAGATAAAAGTGCATTATGATTGCAAATAGTTCAAATAAAACTAAAACGGCAGTAATGCAGCATTTAACTACATGGATATTGCATTAAAAAAAAGATGATGTCCCTCTACTCTCTAATTCCTTTCTTTGCATGTTTTATTTTCTGCTGTAGGCTTCTGAAGACGTGTACTGCACAACTTATGGGAGTTTCATAGTTACATATAGTATACATACAGTTATTTTACCACAATTCATTGTGGCGAAACAAATTGGGATATTTCAAGTGTTGTACTTCTCAGTAATTTGGTTTTGTCCATGTAGACTCAGGGCTTCATTGTGGCTTAAGTCTCATGGCCCATGCAGACATTTGAAGCTGAAATAAAATGACTAAAAACTGTAAATATAAACATTTCGACGTCACTGACTTTTCCCTTGTGTTTTAAAAAAGAATATGCCATTGTGCTCAAGTGTAGGGCGTGATTGGCCAGCCACATTGCTGCCACAAAACAAAGAAGAGCAAAATAGTTTTCGGTTCTAATTATCAGCTGCAAACGGCACCAAAGCTGCTTCTACTTTGTAATGTAAAACTGCAAGCCAGGGTGTTTTTTTTTTAATTCAAATGATTAAAATACTTGTGGTATTTTGTTAGTTTCAGCTGTAAATGTCTGCATGTACGGTAAGACTACCTCAGCACTTGAACAAAACTGCCTCAACTAAATGCCTCCTGTGCACTGGCTACTACCACAGTGTGTACTTTCAGATGATATAAGAACGTGAAAGGGAAGTTGTTCAAGAAATTAAAGTTGGCAAATGAGAGCATGAGATTAAAGCGGGGGTGGAAGGAGTGAAAGAGGAGTCAGTGAGAGAGTGTGTGTTACGTGGTGGATATAGCTTGTTAAAGTGAGAGCGCCTCAGGGCTGGCAGCATGGTAGAGGAAGCAGAGAGGCGCTGCTTTCCCTGTAGCGTCCTGTACCAGCCCGCAAGCTAATGCTAACATCTTGACTTATTAACATGGAGCACAGACTCAGAGAGAGCATGCATGCATACACACACACACACACACACACACACACACACACACACACGCACACACCAAGTCCTACCCCTTAAACAACCAAAATGTCCTCACTTTCCCAAAATGTCCTCACTTCATAAGGACTATAACTCAACTGGTCCTCACAAAGAGAATTACACACACACACACACACACACACACAATGATTCGTTCACACATACAAACACTCAGAGCACATCAGCAAACTTAATGTGCATGCACTTATTTACTGTAAACACACACACTCGCAATCTCATTATCATTATATTTCATCAGCACAATGAGCATTAAAAACTGTTACACAATGAATGCCGCTTAAAGACAAATCAAAGTTTAATAAAGAGAGAGAGAAAAAAACGAAGAGAGAGGTGCACTCTGAATAATTCCCTTTCATGTGTGTGTCTTTGGCTGGTACTGAAACCAGCCTAATGGGTCTCTCATGAAACTGACAGCACCTCTGATTTGTGCAATACAGCGTTCTTGAAAACACACAGACACACACACATTTACATACACGCACACACACTTAGAAGCGCGCACGCACACACATACACACACACAGTGAGACAAGGTTCTGCATGACAAAGCACAGAGACATCTGCTCTTTCATCTCTTCACTATGTGTGTTTCTGTGTTTATGAGTAAGTATATGCAATATGCAGTAAGACCGTGTGTTTGTGTGTGATTATGTGACAGTTGCTGCCAGTTGCTACAGGCTAGTTCCCCGAGTAAAAATTTGGATTTAATATGATAAATTACAGCCATGTTGATTTATGTCCGCTTGAGTTCCCTGAGCTGCCTAAAAACCAACACAGTCACATGCAGAAAACATATGTTCAGGGTTTGGGAACCAACTTTCATAACTGCTTTTACTTTAGTAATGAGAGATTGAAAACAACAAATGCCAAATAAATATTTCCTCAGATGGAGTTTGTCAGAAAAGTGCATTGTCAAGGTTTTTTTTGGGGCGTGGTGCGCAGCTGCAGTGTATTAAGCTCAGTCCCTCCGGAAGAAAGAGGGAGAGCTCACCTATGAATGTCATTTATTGATCAGCTTTGATATCCAAACTAGAGATAGGTATAACTTGCATGTACAAAACTCTTTTATGCTTACACATTGCACACTTTAACAGATTAAGTTTTTTTCTCTGTGTATACAACTTCTTTGGGGGTTGAGGAGGTTCTGCAAATCTTTGGGCTCTGAAGCCTGTTCAGACCCATGTAGAACACATTATTGTCAAGATATAAATAAGACAGTTATTCTCATTTCCTGCAAAGTTGACAAGCTTGTGAGACAAAGTTTTAACTTGACAAAAACAAATAATATTGGCAAAAATCCTCATGCATAGTTCACAGTAGATTCTAGGTAAACCTCAATACCAGAAAGTTTCATAGTAGATATTTTGTGCAAATACTAAAGAATTATCAGAATGCTTTTTTTTCCCTGACCGTTGTAGTATACGACTGTAAAAGTCAGTGTCAGACTGAGGATACAGTAATCGCATCACACTCACTGATATCTTTCTATATCTGATAATTGGAAGATAATGTCACCTTAAAATTTTTCAAAAAATTACCCCCAGTCAACAAGTTAATTGGTTATATGCAGTAAAACAAAACAATTAGTCATACGAAACCACACTGTCAATATCTGAGATTTAACCTCAAATAGAAAATCAGTCTGTTACAATCCTGGAGGAAATTATCGCCACCCCTGAATTTTAAAATTAACTAATTTTGTATAAACAGAATATTTAATAAAATGTCCAAAGGTGCTGAACAACAACTACAAAATGCTTTCATATAGTGAAATAGAAAATACAGATAAAAATGTAAGATTGAAACAATTATTGGCACCCTTCCGATGAATTTAAATTAGTTCTTTGAACAAAATAAAAAGCAAATAAGACTCATCTGTGCTTAATTTTCAGTGTTCACATGACCTTAATTAACCAATGAATGATGGTTTTACTGCATAAAAATGGGCTGATTGTTTCCAGTTTCTTTTTCACAATGGCAGAGACAAGAGAGCTGCCTGAGAGCATCAGAAATGCTATTATCAGCAAACATAACAATTCCAAAGGCTAAAAGGCGATCGCCAAAGATCACTGTTTCAACAGTTTGTGTTGTTATCAAGAAATTTCACAGTGTTAAAATTGTTAACACACTTTCAGGACGGGCTGCTAAGAAGAAATTCAATGTCTGCGAAGGTTGGTGCAGATTTAAGAAAAAACACCGCGTAAGACATCTAAAGAGCTTCAGGCTGACCTGGAGCAATCCGGAGTGGTGGTTTCAGCCTTTACCATATGCCACACACTAAATCAAGTAGGGCTCCATGGGCGAAAGCGATGGTGGAAACAACTATTGAAAGAAAGGCACAAAAGGCAACTATCATAGATAAGCCGTAGTCTTTCTGAGATAACGTTCTAGGGACAGATGAAACCAAAGTAAAGCTCTTTGGGAATGCAGTGCATCAATTTGTTTATAGGTGACAAAATGAAGCCCATAAGGAAAAGCAGACCCTACCTACAGTAATACATGGTGAGGTTCTATCATGTTGTTGGGCTGCTTTGCTGCATCTTGTACTGGAGGCTTTGAACGTATCAAAGGAATGATGAAATCAGAAGATTACCAAGGCATTTTGGGCGAAATGTGTTAGGAAGTGTCAGAAAACTAGGTTTGAGGCGAAGGTCTTGGGTCTCTGAGCAGGACGACGACCAAAAGCAAACATTCAGCAGCACAAAAGAATGGCTGAAAAGGAAAAGATGAACTGTTTTAAACAGGCCAGGAATGAGTCCTGACCTAAATCCCAAAAAACCTTCGGAGGGAGCTAAAATCTGCTATTGCAAAAAGGATTCTTCTAACTTAAAAGAGCTTGAATGCATAGCAATGGAAGAGTGGCAGAAACTACCAGCAGGTGCAAGCTTCTAGATGGCTACAAGAAACGTTTAGAGGCTGTAATTGTTGCCAAAGTGCTACAACCAAATATCAGTGAAGGGTGCCAGTAATTGTGTCCTGGTACATTCTATGTTTTTATTATTTCGCTATTATTCAAGTTTTGTTTCTTAAAATTTTCTTTTGTTCAGTAACCTTGGACATTTTATTAAAACATTTAGATTATACAAAATTAGTTAATTTGCATTTATTTCTGAAGATATTCTAAATTTTGTACTTAAAATCCAGGGATGCCAATAACTTCTTCCAGGACTGTATATGTCATTCTAGAGTGCATGGTTGAACCAGCAAAATATCTGCCTTTTAGCTGTTACATGTTCCATTTTTTCAGCAGCTGGTTGCTAAGTTTGCTCGTCTGCCATTTGGTGCTGGGCAGGTAGCATACAGTGGGTTAATTAAAGCTTTTCCACTGAAAACAGCTGCTGGAAATGTAGTTGATGAAAGTCATGAGACAGAACCATACAGTAAATGTGCTGTAAATCGAAAAACCATGAGGCAAAAAGCATACAAAGACCTGTAGAGCTGCAGAGTTTGTTGATAATTCTTTGTGGTTCATCACTGCGAGCCACCACTTTCACATAACACATTGACATTGGACTTTATGTTCAGTGCAATCATTGGTTTTTCCCACCAACACATTTTTAGTGAATACTTTTGATATCCACAATCTTTCCACTGTCAGAAAGAAGACAGTTGGATACACAACAGATGACTGGATGGTTCAGTGAACAGATGACTCATCTGTCTTTTCCCTCATCGTAAAAGTAAGTCTTGTGGAGAAGTCAAGCTGATGTTGTGTTACAGTGAAGTGTAAGACGAGAAGCTGTGAGTCACCATGGATCTGTGCACAGCTCAAGAGGCATAACTAAAACACGTGCGCGCACACATGATTTACAGCTCTTTGTTCTTACAGCTTCTCTCTCTCTCTCCCATATTTTTGTGACAAAGTCAGTGTCATTTTAAGTGTCTGAAAACAGCCAAGGCCATAGTCTCTCCTTCAGTTGCCATGGTGAAAGTGTAAAGATGTATAGGGCAGATTGAAAATGATTTAGTGCGCGCGTGTGTATGTTTGTGTTTGAGAGAAAGCGGAAGGAAGTGGAAAACAACAGAGTTAGAGAAGGAGAGTGGGGGATCATGAGAGAACAAATGAAAAAACAGAATGCTGCCACTGTTTGCGTGTGTGTGATCCGATAATCATACCTATGTGTATGTGTTTGTATATGGAAAGAAATCGTGAACAATAGCTGTGATTATCTTCACTCTTTAGTTTGTATAATTCCTGAAATACTTTCAAGCAAGACAAAGAGAGAAAGAGGTAGATGAAATTAAAAATCTGTGTATGAAAGTTTGAGAGAAAAAGCAAGGTCAGTGTGTCTTTTTTGCAAATAACAGTATGTATGTGTTTGTAGTTTCACAAAGAATGGAAAAGGCTAGAGAGAGAGAGAGAGGCATAAGAATACTGTAGGAGTCACTGGAAAGCTTTTGTGTGTCTAAAGCTGCAGCCAAGGCCACAGACTTGAAAAGAGAGTGGTTTCTGTATTTTCTATAGACAAATGCATGAAAGCAGACCTCACACGTATGTCTGCTCCGGAGGGAGGAATTCAGACCTCCGCTGCACACACACTTCAGTCACACTTCAATCTGTAGACACGGCCTTCTATTCAAAGCTGTAAATTAAAAAGGTTGCCTGAAAGCAGAACTCTGAAGGAGGGGAGAGGATTTTATGTGAGGCAAAGATTTTTGTTGTTTAGAAAGTCAGTGATCAGTGTGACGCTCTGGGTAAAATGTGATATCCTACTGCAAAGATTACATTGTTTTTTGTTTGTTACTTGATGGTTAGTATTGATATAGTATTAAGATGAGTGTTTCGTGTTTGAGCAGTTATGTGGCTTTTAATCACTAAGAAGAATATTTGCATTATGGACAGTTTCAAAAACCAAAAAAAAGAAAGTGAAAACCCAAATCTGTATTTAAAGCACACGCAGAGCCTTTTTTTAAAATAAAGATTAGTACTAATAGTCAAAATTATAATTATAATTATTGATATCTTATTGCAAATACCACCAAAGATGTAATGATGTGTTCATGATGACATTAAAATACATGTCAAAATCTCATAATATCTTGACATTAAATTGTAATTCAATGTATTTATATTATCCTGGGATTCGGAGATGATTATTATAGAAGATTTCACGGGTCATTATGTGATAACATTTGAGTATTATTAAGTTTAGTATTATTTTTATGAGTACAAGTTAACTTGTTTGAACACATACAGACACTGTATGTCTACTGACTTTGATGAGTTTCCAACTAGTGCCACTAGCAGGTTGACATTGTTGGTTTTTAGTCAAATAGCTCAACGATTATTTGATGGATGACCATGAATTTTGTTAAAGATATCCGTGATTCCCAAACAAATTAATCCTACTGACTTTGGTGATCCTCTGACTTCTGATTCCTCCAGCGTCGTCAGCAGGTCAAAGCTTTCACTTATCCTGTGAGATATTTCAGCATCTGCCACATATATTGATGTCACCCACAAGATGAATTATAATCGCTTTGGTGATTCCTTAACTTTTTATCTAGCACCATCATCAAGTAAAAATTTTAATTTGTGTAATACTTTGTTTCATGACTAATTACCTGTAAAACTAATGACAGTCTCGTCAGCCTCATTTGTACTTTCTGTTTATTGCTAACTAGCAAATGTTAGCATACTAACATGCTTAACCAAGATTTTGAACCTAATACATGCTCAACATGTTAGCATTGTTCTTGTGAGCATGTTGGAAAGCTGATGTTAGCATTTACCTCAAAGCACTGCTGTGCCCAAGTATAGTAAAGCTACAGAGCCACTAGTATGGCGGTAGATTAGTTGAGTGTAGCTGTTCTTTATGATACCAAACTGCTCTTGATGATGGTTTTAAAGTAAAACTGAAAGCTTGAGACTGGAACAGTGTCCCTTTTTGGAAAAACCTTACTCTTAAATATTGATATGTATTAGTAATATGGTATTGGTTCTTGCATGCTGTACTGTGGTCAAAATTGGTCAAGTGTAAACATTTGTCACTAACATTTTCTTTACATTTTCTGGCATGTCTTACCACATTTAATGCCACAATCAAAACCAAGATCAGCTGTATCATTTAGATTCAGTGTTACTATGTTATTAGCAATATTTGCCAAACTAGCCTGTAATAGTACATTTTAATCCAACTATTAATACAAGTCCTTTAAAGACTAATTACAACAATTACATATGTTCTTTTTAAATGAAAAGCAGATCTGGGTGAAAGACCTTTTTTATTTGAGCTAAATACATCCCAAAGTGTGTGTGGAGCACTCTGCTTTAGTCATTAGATTAAAGAGGGGTATTATGTGCTGGCCTGTATTACCATATAAGAGGCAGGTGTGTTTGTGTGCAGTGTCTGGGGATTGCATTGAAGTGTATGATGGATTTGTTCACTGTGCTGCGCCAGACCCACTGAAGTGTACAGTGGGGATGTGTGTGTTGTACGTTTTTGTTTTGAAGTGGCTCGATTAGCAGTGTTGAAGTGTGCTGTCTTTGCTTTCACCAAGGCAAATTTCTATGCTATTAGGATAAAGGGGCATTTGAACTTTTTCTCCAATGATTTCACGTTTTTACACCTGATTTTTTTTCCTTGTGCACTGTTTGTACCTGCAACACGCTGCTTCAAACTCACAGGGCTATAAATATGTATTTATCTCTGAAAATTCATTATTATGGCTATTATAGATAGGAATTATCCAAAATTTGCTTAGACTACAACTATTGATTATTGTAATTATCAATTAATGTGTCAGTTATTAATTTTAGAATTATTTGATATGATTAATTGTTTAGTCTATAAAATGAATGAAAATAGAGGAAAATGCCCTTAACAGTTTCCCAGCTCGAGGTAACGTCTTTAAATTAAAAAGGAGCCAAAGGAGGAACTGGAAAGATCACGTTTGGCTTTTTTGCTTGTCAAATGACTTAAAAACTAATTGAATATTGCAAGGAAAAGTAACAATCTATAAAATTTTAAATGAATACATTTGCTGCAAGGGTGATCAAAACCATATGTACAATTTGTTCCTAATATTTCAAAAATAATAAATTATTGATAAGTCCTACTAAAGCCATATTTTGTGCTTTTAAGATCTGTGTGTCAACATTTCATAGATGGGGCTTGTCAGAAATCACATTATATGACCGTACAGAGATTTTTATGACATCAAAAACAAATTTTCCTTCTTTTGTTTTGAGATAAAAAAACCCAGTTTTTGATATTTTAATTTAGATTGCAGTAGAACAACCTCTTTTTGTGTAGTTAGCTATTCTAAGTGTAATGTTTCTTCAATGCTCAGCTTGTAGTTGTTTCTACTATTTGTGCTAAATTGAAATAAATGACAGTGTTTTTTAAAATTTGTTTTCTCAAACATTGTTGGTAATTTTCTTTCAGAGGAAGCGTTGATTTGTGTTTCAGTGGATGACAGCACGGTGATGCACAGTGGTGGCTTTTTCTTCCAATGGCTTGCCATTGAAAAACAAGAGTGGTGTTGGTGGTAATCGCCGTTTGATGTTTGTGATACAGTTTGTACTTGTGAACTGACTAGTTATTATGTCTGGTACAGTGACTGGAAATACAGCAGTGTTCTGCATATTTAGATTTCAGTAGTTGTTGTGTTGTGCTCTCATTTCATGATTTTAGATGAGAGGGAAGTTCTTCACAGCCATTGCGACTGCCCGTGTCCACTCATTTTGTTATATTTAATGTCTGATTATGTTGATTTTCAAAATAAATCAAACATTTAATGCATTATTTTCCAGGGTAAAAGACTAGAATATCAAACAGATGTACTCTTACTTAACTGAACTTTGTGCCACCTAGGGGTAAAATTAAGTCAAGTTACTTAAAGGCCTTGGAAACTTAATGGGAAAAAAAAATTAGTTATTAATTATTTAGGAGTTAAGTTTAAATCTCAAAAAATACAGCTAATCTGCTTCATCAGGACTGTGTGGGTGTTGTTTGATCGGATTTGATTGACTGTGCTGGCAACACAAGCAAACAACCCACAACTGTCATGACATTTTAATTCAAATCATGCTGAAGTCTGACTGGTTGACAGATGTACGTGGCATCACTTTTCTCCGACCGAGCTCTGCCCACTTTAAACCAGTGAGAAAAGCAAAAGCAGTAATGTAGAAATCTCTCATGTGAAGAAACCAAAACTGTTCTGACTTTAGCAGAACATTGTGGTTTTATGTTGGATCCTTTCACTCATAATAAATGCTGATTGAGAAAATTGATTTTCGGGGCCTTTAAAAGGAGCTCATTTGAACTTTACTTTAAATAAGTTACTCTGTAAAACACAGCTGGATGTGATCCTTCCTGCATGAATGTGATGTAAAAATTCAGACTGGACTTTTGATTCTCATGAGAGTCAACAAAACTTCTTTCTATACCCTGTTTTTGAGACATAATTAGGTGAACTACTTATTTTGTAGAAGTTTTGTGCTAAAATGTTTTACAGGTACAGTAACAAGATTAGAAAGTAGTTAGGTACTCCATCCGTGGGAGTTTCTCTTTCTTTCCTGTCTTACATTTTAACCCTGCTATCTTCATATACAACTAATTTGTATCAGTATGTTTTATAGGAAACATACTGCTACCCTGATTATGTTTTGTGTCCCAACATAACAATGAACTGTTTATGTGGAACGTCTCTGCAAACTGTTCACCATCAAAGCAGTTCATTTGTTTTCCTTTCAATATTTGTCTCTGACAACTACAGCATGATGAACATCTTTATACATTAGTTCTGGTTAGCCAACTCAGAGCACTTTGTTAGGGTCGCGGAAAGATTTTTATTTAAATATTAAAAATGTTAAGATACTTTAAGCATCAGACTGGATGTTTCTCATATTTACCTTAACAACAGTGTCAACATCCTGACATTTTTATGCACAAACATTCCTCTCGATGTTGGGATGCCAAACTTCTTGGATTGGAAGATATTGTATGTTTGCAGTTAATGTAGTCCAGGTAGCAATTATCTTTCTTCCAACAAGTATTTGACAAATATGTTGGGCCTTAAAATATGTTTTTTTAAAACATGTTTTTTTTTTGGGAGACAGGGGTGCATATTTGCTGAATGTGTTTGTATTTGACTTATGGGATAGGAAAAGCTGCACAAATCCACTCAACCAACCAAAAGTACCTGAAGTATTCTGAAAATCAATTATTTACTCTGTAATTCTCTATCCCAGGTTACTATGGTAAAGGCTGCACTGACGCCTGCCATTTGAATCCATGTGAGAACCAGGCTCAGTGCCACAGGAAGCCCAGCTCTTCCCATGGATATATCTGTGACTGTGGAGACAACCACTATGGGCAGTACTGCCAACACAGGTACACACACACACACACACACACACACACACACACACACACACACAAACATTTGACTCAACATTTGAACTAAAGTTAACCTGTGAGATGCCAATATGATGTAAAGCTCTTTGATGCTTCCTGTAGCCCAGCTAAGCTTTGTGTGTGTGTGTGTGTGTGTGTGTGTGTGTGTGTGTGTGTGTGTGTGTGTGTGTGTGTGTGTGTGTGTGTGTGTGTGTGTGTGTGTGTGTGTGTGTGTGTGTGTGTGTCTTAGTATCCTTAGTTCAGCCTTTGTCCCACATCTTCAGTGTTGCATGTAATCCACTGTGGGATGATTGTAGACTTAATGTATAACACACACTCACTCACAGACACACACACACACCAAGGTTATCTGTGTGCGTGTCAAACCGTTTGAAGCGAACATAACCCTGACCTGACCCCATGCTTCCTTCCTTCCTGCCTAAGAAATCCACACAGTTTACAATTATCTCATGATCTGTTCAGTGTGTGAGTGTGTGTCTCAGATGTTTGTCTTTGATCCAGTTAGTGTGTTTATGTTTTTCACAAAAACCCACATCCACGGCAGCATATGAAATAAATGTCTACAAGTGTGTCTCACTCTTGATTCCCCCTGATCTATCTCTTCTCTTTCTTCTGCTCAGTAATTTACAATCATTCTTCCTAAATGAATGCATCCTATTTAGAAGTTTGGCTCATTAATAATTTTTGATAGGTTGTGGGAAGGCGGATGCTAAAATCAACAACATATCCCCACAAGTTTTTGCTAAGCTGCTACCTACTAACTAATTTATGAGTTTTGGCTTCTCAAAGTGAGGATTTGCTGATTTTCATCATTCAAAAAATATATTTTTTCACGCTTAGTCAGACAAAATAAGCAGATTTCAAGCATCAGTTTGTGATCTGGTAATTTTTTAGACATTTTATAAATTCAAGAAAATCAACATATGCATCAATAAAAAGTTTCTGTTACAGCTGCTGCAGCCCTGCTATGTTCAGGTGAATAGCATCTTACAAATTAGAAAAATTAGAGCTTTTTATCAGCTCTGACGCTAACATGATAAATGATCTTAAATGACCTGACAGTTTGAACTAATTTCTCATTTAGGGAAGCCTCCTACAGGACATATTTATACAGCCGGTGCAGTTTCCTTTCAAGGCCCAAACTCCTTCCACTATTTATGATTAGACAAACCATTTGCCTTTTAAGCCCTTTAAGCAGCCAGAAATGCCCAGAAGGGAGGTATGCTTTATTTGGAGAAGAGATTCAGTTGGGAGATGTCATAAAAAGTCTGGAGAAACAAAGTCATTCCTAATATTCAATTAAGATCACTGGTATCTGAATTCTCTTTCCTAAACCCCCCCTTGAGGAACAATAAAGAGATGTACACGAGAGTCTGCATCAGCAGTGAGAGGCATTCATCTCCTCAGTGATCCATTAGGCACCGAGAACAGACAGAGAGCACATTAAGTGAGATGTGAGCAAAGAGAATGAAGGAGCTAAGTGATTTGTACAGTAAACCAGAGTGATAAAATCTGAGTAAAATTTCTCAGGGGCAGAAATTCAGCAGTTTTAGAAAGCTGTTTAAATCCCACATTGATTTTAAAATAAATGAATAGCCATCTTAACAACTGTTACTAGGGGGAAGGGGAGCTCTTCTTTAGGAGGTTACTGTCCACTGCATAGCTGCACCAGCAAAATGGAATTATTGATGATTCAATGTTTTATGATTATGATTCCACAGGGAATATAATAAAACACTCTAAAGGTATTTATTGCATAAATGTTAATCTTCATATCTTGGATAATGGTTGCTCTTTATGACTCAACATTTGCTAAAAGGTTTGCTAAAGTGCATATTCTTTTAACTCATGTCTTTCTCTCTCAAACTCTCTCACCCTACTTCTGTCGGTTTCTGTTCGGTTTTCTCTTTTCACCATTCAATATCAATATTTCTTCTCAGTTAGATCCCTATCTTTGCTCCTTCCATCTCTCTGATTTCTCTCTCTTTTGCTTTCATCTCTTTCTTCCCAACTCAGTTAGTTAGTCATTAGTTGGAAACCAGAGGAAAAGATGATTCCTTTTAAGAACAAATAAAGGTTTTTGACACGCTCTGTTGTTTTGTTTCTCCATACTGTTTCTACCCACGTGTTACTGATTCAACCTGTTTGTGTGTGTATGTCAAGGATTGATCACCAGTGTCCCAGGGGTTGGTGGGGGTCTCCGACCTGTGGACCGTGTCACTGTGACACCAATAAAGGCTTTGACCCCGACTGTAACAAGACCAGTGGTCACTGTCACTGCAAGGTAAACAGGAAACGTACAAACATACACAGCACAGCTTTGAATGATTCCTGGTTAGAGTGCTAAACTGTACATCACTTTGAGAAGTATAGAAAATATATTTTCCCTTTTACACATGATGGAGGAAGTTGTTCTATCAGTCAAGAGAAGATGTGATTAAGGCTGATGGAAACAAGAGCATTGGATTACTTCAATGACAGTAGGCGCAGCATCAGAGGTAGATTTTTAGTGTTATTGAGTCATTTGTCATATAACAGAGCTAATGTAGCTGTTCAGAACTCATGTGAATGGTTTAAGATCTGCTTGTAGGATGCTGATTTTTACACAGTTACGTTAAACATCAGTACTGTTAGAATTAGAAGGACTTCGGTGGTGTAACTCTGCAGCTCACTGTGGCTTCAATTTAATTTCACAACACAGAATAATCATCTCAGTCTGATGGTCTGACAGGCTAATCCTGATATACAGACTACACCAACCATGAAATGATGATCATCGCTTCATATTGACATTTCTGCCTTATGTGAATGTGTACATACATGTTGTAGCCATGTTTAACCCTGTTTTATCCTGGCCTTACTCTGATGTTTTGACCATAATCTTTAATTTCTGATACATGTAGACCCAGGCACACACTTGAAATACACATTTTGCGGATTTCCAAAGATATAAGTACACACACCCTCCATTTGTTTTTTTTACACTTGCACCATGAGCCCATAGGTTAGACATGGAGGTTTTTGATTGGACAGTGGCTGAAAAACTAAAACTGTCAATGTGCCCTTAACAAAGTACTTGAACACATGATTTCTAATGACCTTTGGCTTCTTGTTCCCAATTTACTAAAAAATTCAGATTGAAATAAATTATTTTTTTTGTGCTTGTCATGTTCACAATTTAAAAAAAAAAAAAAAATGTAAAAAATATTTTCATTTAGCCTACATAGTGTACATACCATTCAGGTCAAGGCTGAAACTCACAGCTCTGCAAGTATTACAGTGTACATCTTAAACTGTCTTTTTCCACAGTAAAATGGCAACTATTAGTCATCTTAAATGACCTGCAATTCAAAAAAGTGTATTCCTTTCAAGGTACAACTTGTAGTTTTCATAACGATCACAACAAAATTAACTGTGATAAGACAACATATCCCATAAACATTGTTGTTCCTCCAAGTAACAGCAGACGACTTGTAAAATTCAAATAGTAAAATGGATCATAAAGCTGCTAGAGGCTGACAGTGTCGAGATAATCTTTTGTGTTTGGTAATGACAGTTATTTCCTGCACCATCGTTCTTTTTCAGAAATGTGGTGTTCGATAAATATTCTCATGCAAGTTTAGCAAACTAGATAATAAACTGCCCTCCTTTATCTGTGGCTCTTTTTACACATTGTGCATGGATTGTTGCTCTTGTACTCAGGTCTCTGTTAAACCAGTGTCGATTTTTGTGTCATTGTATAAATCTTGCCCTGTTGCATGTGGTGATGTAATGGCTGACACTATTCTTGGCGCCGTGACATTTTTACATTTGACTGACTTTGATGTGCGTGGCCACTTGTGCATACTCTGTCTGTGTTTGTATTCAGGAGTTTCACTATCGTCTGCGGGGCTCTGACACCTGCCTGCCATGTGACTGCTATCCGGTCGGCTCCTTCTCACGGTCATGTGACCCAGAAACTGGCCAGTGTCAGTGCAGGCCCGGTGTGATTGGTCGCCAGTGCAACATGTGTGACAACCCCTTTGCTGAGGTCACAAATTCAGGCTGTGAAGGTGAGAACAACAGACTGATGTTTCTCATCCGGCTGCGGCTGATGGCTGGAGGCAACATGTTTTGGGTTGTCTGTCCATCCGTATGTCACATTCTCATGAACGTGATATCTCAGGAACACCTTGAGGGAATTACTTCGAAATTTGAACAAACGTTCACTTGGACTCAAGGATGAAGTGATTAGAGTTTGGTGGTCAAAATTCAAGGTCACTGTCAACTCACAAAACACGTTTTTGGCCATAACTAAGGAATTAATTCAGTAATTCTGACAAAATTTCACACAAATATCTAAAAGAATAAAATTATGAAGTGATAACATTTTATATGCAAAAAAACAGAAGGGGAGATTGTGACCCTAATTCATGGTCAGTATGTTGTTAAGTTTCATTTCGCCAAAAAATACACACAATACCATCCGTCCATCTATCCCTTAACTACACTGCTTATCCTTATGAGGGTCACGGGGGGCTGGAGCCAACCGTAGCTGGCATTGGGCAAAAGGCGGGGTACACCCTGGAAAGGTCGCCAATCTATCACAGGGCTGACACTTAGAGACAAAAAACCATTCACGCTCACGTTCACAACTACGGGCAATTTAAAGTCGCCAGTTAAGCTAACACCTATGTCTATGGAATGTGGGAGGAAGCTGGAGGACCCAGAGGAAACCCACGCAGGCACAGGGAAGACATGCAAACTCCTGACAGAAAGCCCAGAACCCAGAACGTTCTTGCTGTTAGGCGCCCACTGCACCACCGTTCCGCCCATACACTCAATACCTTTTAGTAAATTCCATCAAAGTCTTCAAACCAGTATTCAAACTGAGTAAATTATCCATATAGACAAACAGACATGAATGAAAATAAGGAGGCACTACTGAGCTTCCCCCATGTTTGTTCATCACTGTGTAATCATAGGATTTCAGTTTCTATTTGTATTCGGTCTCTTAAAAATTGTCATGTTATATGAAACATGCGTCCAAGTCTGAAATAAAAAAGAAACTGTAATTAAATTCATCTTCTATTTAACATCTTCCAGTTAATTCTGTCTTGCTGTCTTTGTCTTCTGTGCTGCTTTGTCACTTTCTGGTTTTTCTGCTTGTAATTACTTACTCACTCATTTTCATTTTCTTCTCTGTAAGTCAAAAGAAAACATTTCCACATTATTGGTGACTTTTGCTTGTGTTTTAATGGAAAAGTTTATCTAATTGATTAGGATGATTTTAAATGGTATTCTCTCTCTCTGCAGTCATTTATGACGGTTGTCCAAAGACCATCACTCAGGGGATCTGGTGGCCTCGGACGAAGTTCAACCTGCCTGCTGCAGTGCCCTGCCCCAAAGGCTCTGTCGGTCTGTACACATTCACTCACACCAACATGACTGTATTCAACACACAGATATGGATATACTCACATACAACCTAATGCCAGCTTTAAACTTGAATTCATGTCCTTGGGAAATTACGTTGGAGATTTGTAAAATTTCCGGTTTCTTCTCCTCACAGGTGCAGCCATCAGACACTGTGATGCAGAGAGAGGATGGCTGGAGCCGGACCTTTACAACTGCACCTCCCCTCCATTTGTGGAGCTTAATGCGGCTGTATGTGGAGTAATAGCACTAATGCGACTAAACACATCTTCATGTCTTCACACAACTTGTCCCTGACTTGAAAGTGTTGAATATTGGCCAAATCTAAGATTTACCTGTCAATTAAAAACAAAGGTGTAAATTCAGCAAAGTCATCTGCAACTGAACCAGTGGTCACACTACCTGTTTGCTGAGAAGTGCTTTCAGTTGCTTGTGTCTATGACCATGTCCAGCTCCGAGCCTTTTTGGGAAAGTGGGATTTATTTTTATTCAGGGAGACAACAATGCACAGAAAGAGCACACAATAAGTTAGATCAGTCCTGGAATAGAGGTAGACAAAGTAGTGGACCCGGGAGTCTTGTAGTAGTACTTCTGTTTAAGAAATTCTTTGAGGTTGAGTAGGACATGATGCCAGTGTTGCCATTTGCTTGCAGACATGAAATATGCAGATATTTTATATGTGTCAGTAACTTTGAATGAACTAGAGGTACGATACCTCTCTGCAGACATGCAGCAGTGTTGCTGTACACATTAATACTGTCATATTAAATACCAGTCATTCTTAAATAGGTGTAAAAAGGGGATTGATTCCCTTTTTCATGTTTTGTTGGTGTTTATACATCTAGCTTGATTCCCTGGAGCGTAATGAGACAGAGCTGAACACCATCATAGAAAAGAAGCTCGCCCACCAGCTCCGTGATGTCACTGAGGCAACAGCCCGACTCTACGGCAATGACTTGCAGATCGCCGAACGACTGCTATCCCGCCTCCTAACCTTTGAGACCCAGCAGAGCGGCTTCGGACTCACCGCTACTCAGGACGCACACTTCAATGAGGTAAAAAGAAGAACACAATTTTGTCTTTCACTCCTTTTTAATTTTTAACAAACACACGCTGTGTGTTTTACTCTGACAAATTTGTGTATACAATTCAGTAGAAGGGTGAGAGAGGTGAGGAGTGGGGACAGGTGTACAGCTAAAGCTGTCAGAGTTTCTTGAAGTGGCATATGTTGGAACAATTTGAGACATGTTTGCCATTAACAAGGGCTCTTTATTGGCTGTTATTATTTACGTTGGTGCTCTAATCCAAGAGACTCCTTTTAGAAAAGAGTGGACAAGAGCATTCTCATTGCAATGGGAGACAGAGATTCATGGGAAAATGTTTTTTTAATTTTGAAAAACACATGGTAAAAAAATTGAATGTATTTCTGATTATCACAGGCAATTTGTAGTTGTATTGATCCTTTTGATCACCTTATCATATTAAAAGTGCAGATATTGTTGAGAGGTAATTGAAATGATGTTCAAAATACAGCAAATTTGCAGGTTGTGGAAGGTTGTTGGAAAGACAGGCCAGACAGTGAAGTGTGAAAGCCAATAATCATTATTTGCAGTTGAATTTAATGTGTGAAAATCTAAACATGTTATGAAACCAGCTACAGTTTTAAACAGATGTAATTGGCATTATCAGCCAAGACAAGTGTAACCAACATTTTGGAATAGGAGATTAAGGAGAGCTCTTCAATCAAAATAAATGTGTCAGTGTTTGAGATTGACTACTTATCACAAATGATTATATACTGTATTAATTATTACTATAAGATTTAAATGATTTCAAGTTCAAAACCAGACTTCCCCTCTTTATTCTACTAGTAGCATCTACAAATCTGCACAGAATCTGCCAGAAGACATAAAATAGTTGCTGTTATTTTAAGCAGTAGATATGATTGATATACTGTACCATTATGCGATACAGGCCCATTGACTAGATAGTACAAGATGTCTTTTCTCTGAAATGGGAGGTAATGTTGCTATAGCGATACAGCGACAGTAGCTCATGAAATATTGCAACATGTCATCTCCACATATTAACTGACAAAGTTTCATTTTACCTGATACAAGGACTTCAGCTGAGGACGCAGAAGCCAACACAGGATCATTTTAGCATGTTGGCATTTTGACATAAAGTCTCTAACAGACATCTCCATATCATTTTGCTGTAAATATTTATCTAATACATCACATTAGGCTGACAGGAAATGAGCTGTCCATGAATTACAAGGAAGTGGCTGAAGCTGTAAAGTAAAAACCTCCTCTTACCTTTTTAAACTATTGTTCAATTTACTGGCTTGCGAGTCAGAAATTGACAAATTACTTGCTACTATGGAACCAGTAATATGAAATTGATACCCCACATGCTGATGATAATGTTTATACTTTCATTCACAAAGAGAATTTTAATTTAAATTTTTTGTAAAATTTCATTAGGCCTACTTTTGTCACCTGTTATTCAAACACACATTGTTACATGTTGCTATAGTACACAGCATTGCATTATTTAATAGTAGTAGTAGTAGTAGTAGTGGTAGTAGTAATAATAATAGCAGCAGAAGTACTAGCAGCGGTGGTATTTCTGTCAAAAGTAAAGAATATTCATGGTCATGAATAGTAATCTCACACTACCTGGTTATTTAACTCATTAATCCTTAGCCGATGAGTTAATTCCAGCTTGTTTATGCAACTAGGAGGTGATTTATTCGTATGTTTTTTGCTTTCACATTTTTCTTTAATGTCAATATTTCACACAGAGCAGCTTTTAATCATTTATGCTAAAAAGGAGGATTTTAGCCACCTGATGACAGCTGTAGCAGTAGTAGCCATCCTTGCAGTGCTGAGCCAGATAAGTAATTGATATTGTCACTGTTATACAGCTTAGGACGAGTTGCTATGGAAACTGAGTGGCTGTGGTAGTAACATCTGAATATTTTGAGCAAAAGATTGTCATCTTTGTTTTTTTTTTAAACACATGGACACATATTTGAAGATAAAATTGATATTTGATAGAAAGAGTTTTAGATATTTAATTGCATTTATGCATACACAAATTTTTTATTACATCACATTATGTATTCTGTGCTGTACATTCAGTGGGTTAGAGGCAGAAGAGAAAATAAATGCACTCACATTTATCTGATTTAATACACACTTGTTGCACAGGCTGAATTTCCAGATACATACATTTGCTCCAGCTAGGAAACTGAGAACAAAAGAAAAAGGACGCTAGCACACTGGAGTGGGATTTGTCAGTGTTCTGTAAGTGTGCCTTTTACTGAATAAACAAATTACTTCCCCTTTTAACAAACAACATCTGTGAGGGACTGACTCAGTGAATAAAATCAGTTCATAATCAATCATAAATCAACATGAAAATTCGGTTGGAGCACTCAAAAGCTTCACAGGTGGAACCTCACACCAAGTACAGCACATTGTTTCACGTGATCAATACATAATCTTTGGCTAACAAGGACAGTTGCTATAGCAACACAGCAGTAGCAATAAGGACATCCTATAATGAGTGAAATGAAAACCTTTCCCTGCTCGACATTTCTCTTAACTACTTCATCAGAAACATTGCCATTAGGGTTTCATTATTGTTTATGTGGTTTACAGCAGCATAAAGCTGCTATATGTTGCCACAAAAGCACAGTAATGATTTTTATTGTCATCTTGCAGTTTCCTCAATAAAAACCTCAACTCACCTGACCTACAACCTCATTCTCTAAATCAGTTGTACTGCCGGCATCTCATCATCTTGAGTTAATGCAGCAGCTCTGGTTTAGTCTGGCAGTAGTGAACTAAAGCTGCAGTCAGGACATGTTTCTCTCAACAATAAAAAATATATCATATATCTGGTAATACTTGATACCTCACTTTCAGCAGCAGCTATTAGGCCAGTTGAACAGTTAATGTAGAAGCCAGTTACTATAGTAACCCAGCAGTGGCAACAGAGCCCTTTGGCTGCAGAAGAAATGAAGGAAGGCAAGGAGGAAAGCAGAGTTTTCACATCAGGACTGTAGAGTTAAACAGAGGAAGTTGAAAACCGCTCATGTTCAAGCTGTGTGATACTACTGTACCTCCACCTCCGCCTCTCTTTCAGCCTTTCTGTGACCTTTGCCTGCCTCTCTTTCTTGTAATCATGCCATCTGTACCTCTTCAAAACTCTTCATATCTTTTTCTTTTTGTTAGTTTCTGTTGTTTTTCCACCCCTTTTCTTGTCCATAGA
Source organism: Xiphias gladius (assembly GCF_016859285.1). NCBI lineage: Eukaryota > Metazoa > Chordata > Actinopteri > Istiophoriformes > Xiphiidae > Xiphias > Xiphias gladius. The sequence goes on from NC_053417.1 coordinate 9,672,676, forward strand.
TAAACACAGGCCATATGAGCTGTCACAGTGAGATAAGGGTCCGAAAGTTTTTGTAAATGAGAGATTTCAGTTTTTAATTTTTAAATTTGCAAAAATGTCTAAAAACATTATTTCACTTGTCATTTTGGGTTACTGAGTCCAGACTGATAAAAGTGTGCAAAAAGTGAAGGGGTCTGAATTCTTTCCGAAGCCACTATAGCCTACTTTGGTTTAAAGCCTAAGGTCCATGTTAACATTTTTCATGAGGAAATTTTGGCTTATTTAAATCTTACTAGTAAATCTGTATTCCAGATTTTCTGTAAACGAGACCTCATGGTAAGAGGAAGCAATGAATGGAAACTGAACTCGGCAGGTTCAGCAAGCATGGGTGCATGTTTGTGCAGAGGAATATTTATTCATAGCAGTGTGTTTTTCACATTTGTTAGGCTGACACTGCCACAGTGTCTTCTTATTAGTAATAAAACACTTTAGACTTTCTTATTGTTCATACTAGGTCACCTCAGAGGTTATCTTACATAAATACACACCAACTGTTAAACACAACTCAACAACCGTCTGTAGTACTTTTACGAACAGTCAAATTATGTAACAAGTAAGTCCAAAAACTGGAATAGGAATCCTAAAGTGTGTTTGTTGTGATGCCACCATATCATCCATTTTGTCCTTTGCTCTGTGCCTTTCTTCGCTCACATTTTCCATCTAATCGCAACTTTCCTCCATGTCTCTTTCTTGCATCTCTGAGCTGAGCATAAGCTTCTGTCTACAACTTCTTCTCTCTCTCATTCTCACATTTTTTCTCCGTGTCACTTACTTATCCACAATCCCTGTTTCTCATTCTTTCTTCCTCTCCTTCTACACTACTCTACATCTTTCCTATACTGCACTGTATGTTATTTTCCTTGTTTGTCTGAAGGTTTACTTGCGTATTTCTTTTCATTAGAGTTTTATGTGAGACTGCAGTGCTTTATTGGGTCTGGTGCAATCTGACTGCAAGAAATTATATTGAGTACTTTTCCTCTCTCTCTCTCTCTCTCTCTCTCTCTCTCTCTCTCTCTCTCTCTCTCTCTCTGTCTCTCTCACACTCTCTTTCTCTATCTGTCTCTGTTACTATCTCTCTTTCTTTGTTTCTCTCTCTCAAATCCCATTATTACTCTTTGTTTGATCAGAACATTTTGCAAGGCTGTGCAGTCTAGACTATCTATAACAGGCTTCCATCCAGAATCACAAATACTCCACGAGAAGCATAAGAAAGGCACTGTGCATAAATGGCCACACGGCAGTGGTAAAACTTGCTATTATTGGAGTCAGGACTTGTTTGGAAGTTATTTTTTTAGATCAGTTTACAATGTTCTTGTGGTCCTAGTCAGAGCGAATAGACTGAAGGCTTTACAATGAGGTCCACCTTAGATTTCTTCTCTCCTCAACCACAATTAGGCACAATCTTTCTCCTTTTGCTACTCCCTCTATTACACTTCATTGTCTGCAGAAGCCTGCAGTGCTCTATCAGTTGTTCTGCGGCGAGGCCCAACCCATGCTCTGTATCAAGTTCCTTGTTCCCTTTCCCTCCCCTCTTCAATACCCTGATATTCTTTTCTTTTCTTGACATGGTGCGCAGAGCTGATGCGTTATTATGTCTGAAAAAGCACACTCTGGCTCTTTGGTGAGCCCAGAACAACAGACACAACCACATCACTTGTCCTTTTCCTCCCAATCTTCTTGTCTTTCCGTCCTCCAAACTCTGACTCCCCTTCTGCCTCATTATTTGTTTCTGTCTATTGTCTGTCCTTTGTGAATTACTGTGCTGAATTGGTCACACATTTTGTCGGTACCTGCATCTATATTTTGGTTTGGTGTCAATTTTTAACCATTAAATATTCAAAAACAAGAAACAAACCAACATCAGTATCACAGGGCTTAAAGGACACAGGGTGCAAATTCAAGCAAGACACCTTTATAGAATTTAACCATTAAGAATTTCTATTATAGAGTGAAAGATAGTGATTAGATATGGTTGCAATTTGCATTATATTAGACTGCTGCACAAAGCCATACAAGTTTTCAGTCATAACATAGTAGTGATTGGCTATAGTTGATATTGGATGTGTGCTACTTCTAAGGTAGATTCCTCAATTATTATAAATTCTGAAATTAAATTCCATTGTATAGAAAAACTGAATTACAAGACATTTACAATGCAGAACTAAGAAACCTGGTGAAGAAATGTTGAGATGTGGTATCAACGTAATGTTAACTATGTGGAAATGTGATTCAAACAATGAATATTATCATAAATGTTTATTTAGGACCTTTCATACTCAAAGTAAAACAGAATGTTTTCAAACAAAACACAGAAAGATTGACTATTGGGATCTCACACCCAAGACTGCTGCTGGCTTTCTGTCGTATAGTGCCAGCTTCTCATCCAGTGCTCATCAGTGCAGTCAGTCATTAACTGGGTGGTAAGCCACCATGCATACCTTATCTCAAAGTACTGAGATAAGAACCACCGCTGTAATAGAGGAACATTATGGCAGCCATCAGAGCTTTAAATCTGTATTAAAAATTTAGAAGAAACCATTGTAACTGATTGTCCCTGTTGAAGGTATTGTGTTTGAATGTCTAGCTTTTGTTAGCATTATGTTGTTATAAAAAAAAAATTTCATATTGTTTTCAAATCTATTTCCAGTCTTTGGAAAAAAGAACCCTCTTGTCCTATATATCTCTTTCCCTTTCCTGATCTACAAATGTGAAATATTTGTTACTGCAGTGCTTTATTGGGTCTGGTGCAGTTTGACTGCAAGGAATTGTATTGAGCCCTTTTCCTCTCTCTTTCTTTCTGTCTCTCTGTGTGTCTAGAGTCGTGTTTCTTTGTTAATGTCTTCTATCGCTCCTTCCCTTTCCTGATCCACAATATTTGTTACTTTTCTATCTTGTGTTTTTTCTCTTCCGTTGTCTCAAATACACAATCACATGTTGTCACTGACTCCTTGGGGGCAATCAATAGAAGCAGTGTTCTTTTTTCCCCTTCCTTCCATCTTTTAATAATGATTCCTATTTCTACTGTTCCCAGAACATTCTGCGAGGCTGCAGCGTGCTGTTGGATCCCAGTACCTCTGGGCTTTGGCGGGCTCTTGCACAGAGTCAGAACCACATCCCAGGTGGCGGTCCGGCTGAGCTGACAGAGCTGCTGGAGCAGTATGCCCAGACTCTCGCCCAGAACATGAAGCTAACCTATCTCAACCCTGTAGCACTAGTTGCTCCCAACATAGGTGAGTTCAGAATGACTAAACACAGGCACAGACACTCAGACATGATGCAATAGCTAATCGCCAGTCTAGACCCTATAAAAGAGAATACCACAGTAATAAAATCTTAACCTTTACAGACGATTTGCAGTGGATTTCTCATAATACTGTACATCACTACTGTGAAATCAGCTAGAATGACTCAATGTAAAGTGGGAGATGAACAGTGCTAATGCAGATTATGATGGTTAAGCCAAAGCACTGGCAGCAGCACAGAGATATGCATTTCACACTCCCACACACACACACACACACACACACAGAGAAGCTGATGCTTCCATCACACACACAAAAACCCTGAAGTGCTTTAGCACTGGCCAACATACATCATTTACTTATACAGATACCAAACACAGAATCTCACACACACAGTCCTGAAAGAAATTACTGGCATCCCTGAATTTTAAGTACATCAAATTAATGAACTTTGTAAAATCATAATATGTAAATAAAATGTCCAAGGTTACTTAACAAAAGAAAATTTTAAGAAACAAAACTTGAATAATAGCGAAATAATAAAAACACAATGTACCAGGACACAATTACTGGCACCCTTCACTGATATTCTGTTGTAGCACTTTGGCAACAATTACAGCCTCTAAACGTTTCTTGTAGCCATCTAGAAGCTTGCATCTCTCTGCTGGTAGTTTCTGCCACTCTTCCATTGCTATGCGTCCAAGATCTTTTAAGTTAGCAGAATCCTTTTTGCAATGGCAGATTTCAGCTTCCTCCAAAGGTTTTCCATGGGATTTAGGTCAGGACTCATTCCTGGCCTGTTTAAAACAGTCCATCTTTTCCTTTTTAACCATTCTTTTCTGTATAGCATATGTGCTTTGGGTCGTTGTCCTGCTGAGAGATCCAAGACCTTCGCCACAAACCTGGTTTTCTGACACTGGGTAACACATTTCGCCCTAAAATGCCTTGGTAATCCTCTGATTTTATCCTTCCTTTGATACATTCAGTACTTCCAGTCCCAGATGGAGCAAAGCAGCCTTACGGCATGATAGAACATACACCATTTTTTAATGTAGGTGGGGTCTTCTTGTGTTCTTTTCCTTATGGGCTTCATTTCTTCGCCTATAAACAAACTGATGCACTGCATTCCCAAAGAGCTCGTTGGGTTGAAACCACCACTCCGGATTACTCCAGGTCAGCCTGAAGCTCTTAAGATGTCTTGCGTGGTTTTTTTTCTAAAATCCGCACCAACCTTTGTAGACATTGAATTTCTTCTTAGCAGCACGTCCTGAAAGTGTGTTAACAATTTTAACACTGTGAAACTTCTTGATAATATCACAAATTGTCGAAAGAGGCATTTCAAGATCTCTGGCGATCGCCTTTTAGTCTTTGGAATCGTTACATTTTTTGATAATAGCATTTCTGTTGCTCTCTTGTGTTCACCATTGTGAAAAAGAAACTGGAATCAATCAACCCCTTTTTATGCAGTAAAAACCATCATTCATTGATTAATTCAGGTCATGTGGACACTGAAAATTAAGCATGTACTGTAAATGAAAAATGGGTTAGATAACTCTCTCAGACCCACACACACATCTGCAGTTTTGGCCATGCGCCTTGTTTCATTTAGTTTGTGGCATCCTGTTCTGATCTTTTTCACATTTTTCTGCCACTTCAGCAGTGTTGAAAATACTGTTAAATAATCTGTACCACATACAATGACAAGAGATGTTGAAATAGCAACAGCTGCAGCTCTTGCAATGATGAAGCCAGACAGTGAATTTCACACTCAGTTAATGCTCTTAGCTACACACACAGATTGAATTCCTATAAAATATCATAGACTCAAAACTCATGTAACTCATCAAAGTTACCAACTACTCAATCTTGCCTCACCAGCCTTCCTGTGTAGTTTGGTAACACAACTAATTTCATACCTGAAGAATATATAAAACAGTCTTGCCTGTGTTGACCAACATGAATTGGCTTCTTTTACTTCTTTTCTGTGTGACTCTCATCTCTCTCTCATTTAACTATATTTGCTGATTGATCCAAAATGCTGTTAAATAACCTTAAACCGACAGCCTGATACAGATTTCCAGATGGAGAGCATAGAATCAACGGTAAAAATGAAAGCAAAATGAATGAGAAAAGCAGCCATTGTTAAATTTCACACTCCTACACACACAAACACACATTTAATACTCTTAACCGAATGGGATGAATAACATGGAAAGGGATATGGGTGGACCTGTGACACACCCATCTGTTAGCTTCCAATATATGAGCTAATTTTAATTTTGTTGTTGTTGTTGTCAGTCATTAGAATGCCATTTCTTCAATTTTATTTCACGAATACAGCACTTGTTTATCGAAATTGTCATTTCACTTTTAAAATCAGAAAAATAGACAAAAACTCTTTCTCCAAACTCTAGCAGTTGTGCGCACACACGCGTACACAAAAGTTGTACACGTCTGTTACATCGAGGTGATTTCTCTTCTCTGTCTGTATTTATTGCTGTTCCACTTCTGTTTGCTGGGTCAACTGTTCACTCATAATGAACACTCCACATTGACTATGTACTGCCTGTTCACCACATTCATTTGTTTGCAACCTCAGTTTCTCTGCTCCAGTGTGTGTGTGTGTGTTTGTGGATTTTGTATTGGGTTTTCACACTTCCAGGGCCACAGTGAATAAACTGATGCGACCAGTCTGAATTTGAGTTAAATGGGCAAAAGTGATGTTCAGCTGTCTGAGAGCTGAAAGACCTAAGGACTTTTGATTTAAAAGGTTTCAAACGTACTGTCAGAGCTGCAGGTTTAGCCACAGCTATTCATTTCCATGTTCATTTTAGACATTAGTATTACTATGATAAGGAAAGGGGACAACCAGTTAATGTCAGTCTATAGTGGAGTCTACACGTGTTTATTTTGTTTGCCACGAGGTCAGACATGGCAAGAAATCTGCTTCAGTGCTTAACAATATGAAACAGGATGAGTGTGCTGCTCTTCCAGTGGAAATGGATCTAATCCTTTTGAAATTGCTCACAGTGTCAGATGGTGGGAGTAGTGAAAAGCCATTGTAAAATTCACTTTCAACTTGGTCATCTTGTATTTTCGAAAAAGAACCAATTATTGCTTAGCAACACTACCTGATTTACTGGAAGAGTCGGCACTTATTAAAGCAAAGTTTTTAAGCATCTTCAGCTGACACTTAAGTGAATCAGTGTTTTAAGTAAAACACCCTGGTGAAGGCCCTGTCCCAAGTCATGTTCATCAGGGTGTTGGCCCAGTGCCAAAATACATTATGATATAAAGTGACGACTTCTCTAGTAAATTGGTTAGTCTGCCAAGTGATTTCCCACATTTGGTTCATCTGTTACTGGAGCTCCTACTTGAAATAGCAATAGCACACTCTTACTAATACAACAAAAATTAATGTAAACACACATGGGACATGGTGGATAATAATGGTAGAGAGCCAAATCCCCCCTTCACCTCTGGGTTAGCTTCTGTTCCAGGAGCTTTCATTGCTCTCTGTAAGGAGGGCACAATCATTATTCCTCCTCAAAACCAGAGAAATTATACCAAGGTTGGCTGCCTTGCTAGTTAATCTTGTTAGTTAAATAGGTGTCTACTACTGAACTGACTTGTAAAATTTGAGAACTTCATCATTTCAACACAGATAAAAGACGTTTTTTTTTTTTTAGCCCTCAATAACTACAGTCTTTGACAGGTTTCATAGCCAACACTAGACATAATAATTTTAATCTTTGTTAAAATGATAAAGTGCTCAAATTGTACTGTCCAGTACAGTAATAAATCATCATTTATCTTAGAATATGGACCAATGACATAAACCCTCTATGATAAATGTATGGTCTAGGCCAAGGCTGTTGGAATTGGGGTTAGCTTAAAAAGGGAACAGGACAATAGGAAGCAAATGTGGTGAGAAATACTGTTAATGCTGCCTGTGGTGTGAGATATAACCTGGCACTATACAATATGGTGTTATTATATCAAGGTATTATAACCATTTGGTAAATATAATTTCCATGTTCAGTATAATGCAGATTACCAAACATTTATGTCTACATTGTAACCAACTACATGTGTCCGTGTGTGTTTATCTCTCCGTGTGTTCTTCAGTCATGAACCTGGACCGCGTGGAGAACCACACTCATGTGCGGCGGCGTTTCCCACGTTATCACACCACCCTGTTTCACAGTCAGGCTTTGTGGGATCCCTATACCCATGTGACACTGCCCCCTGCTGCCCTGGTGCCACAACGACCACAACAGCACAACTGGAAGGAGAAAGAGCGGACAGAGAAAGAACGTAAGAGATGCACAAATAGATATAAAGGCTTGAGAGTGTAAGTGGCTGAAACTAAGAGTTATACTCACACCACATTCTCTGTTTCAGCCTCAGCTACTCAGAACGCTGTTCCAGCCCCTGTTAGTGTTTCAGTGAATCAGACCGGAGAATACACTGCAGCCAGACGCACTGTTTTGCTGCCGGAGCCGCCAATCACCATCGTCATCTTGTTGATCTATCGAAGTCTGGGCGCAGCCCTCCCTCCCAAGTACCACACAGACCGACGAGGAGTTAGGTGGGAATCAGTCAAACTCAGAACAATAACAATCTGATTACAGCAGCTCTCTGAACCCTCTGTGGAAAGCAGGCAGGCTGGATATAGACATCTGGGTTACTCATACTTTTATTCAGTAGCAAACAGTAAACCAAAATTGCTTTTATATACAGAGGCAAGAAAAACGTACGTGAACCCTTTGGAATTACTACATTTCTGCATTAAATGGAGATAAAATTTGATATGATCTTCCTCATCTCAAACACCTAATCTCAAGTATAGACAAACACAAAAAAACTAATCTTCCATGTCTTTATTGACCATACCAATACTACTAAAAACGGTGATGGTGGAAAAAGTAAGTGAACCCTTGGATTTAATAAATGATCAAACTTCCCTTGGCAGCAGTAACCTCAAACAAGCTCTTCCGGTAGCTGCAGATAAGACCTGCACAACGTTCAGGAGGAATTCTGGGCCATTCTTCCTTACAGAGCTGCTTCAGCTCAGCTATATTCTCAGGATGTCTGGTGTAAATGGCTCTATGAGGTCATTCCACAGCATCTCTATTGAGTTAAGGTTTGGTCTTTTACTGAGCCACTCTAAGAGGCAGATTTTGTTTGTTTGAAGTCATTTTGTAGTAGATTTACTTCGATGTTTAGGATCATTGTCCCACAACATGACTGAATTTCTACTGAGCTTCAGCTGGCGGACAGCCACCGTGACATTATCACGTAAGAGACCTTGATAAACTTTGGAATTCATTTTCCTTTTGATGATGGTGAGCTGTCCAGGCCCAGAGGCAGCAAAGCAGCCACAAATAATGATGCTCCCTCCACTGCACTTCACTGCTGGGAATACAGTATCGTTTTTAGACCATATGCAGTGCTGCTTGTTCCTCCCAACAATTCAACCTTAGTTTCATCAGTCCACAAAACATTTTCCCAATAGGGCTGTGGAGTGTCAAGGTGCTCTATGGCAAACTTTAGGAGCATAGTAATTTTTTTTTTTTTATTAATTTTTTTTTTTTTTTGGAGAACAGTGTCTTCCTCCATGTCAGGACACCATGCTCCATCCAACCATCAACCATGATTTGTTTATGGTAGAGTCATGAACAAAGATGTTTACCAGCTCCAGTTATTCCTTTATAAGCTTTTAGCTGTTGCTCCGGGCTTTTACCTCATTGAGCATTCTGTGTTGTGCCTTTGGAGTCATTTTAGCTGGGCACCCACAATTTGTTTGACTGTGGACAGATGAATATTTACACTCTGAGATGAGTTCATGACCCTTTCCAGCTTTATGCAAATCAGCAATTCTTGATGCATCCTGTGAATAGCAAACTCAAAATGTTTTAGTGTTTATGATAAGTCAAAGTAGCTCAAACCCAAACCTCCAATCTTGTTTCATTTATTTGCCTCCAGGTTTGCTGCCTCCTGACTCCAATTAGCGTTTGTTGATGTCACTAGCCGAGGTGTTCACAGTGTTTTTCAAACCTACACTGCTAATGTTTGAATGATGTATTCAGTATGGACAAGAACAACACAATGATTTGTGTGCTATTAGTTAAAATAGATTATGTTGGTTCATAAATGTAATTTAGACTAACATCTGACCATATTTTAAGACAAATCTATAAATCAACGCTGGTAATTCCAAAGGGATCACTTACTTTTTCTTGCCACCGTAACAGGGGTTTTAACATCATTAGAAAATATTATGCTCAATGGTATCTTTAATTATCTTTAAATTTAACCAGTAACTTCCCAGGATTAAATCAAAAATAAATAAAAAAAAATATATATGCCACTAATTGTTTAGTCTATTAAATGTGAAAAAAAAAGTGAAAAATGCCCATCACAACTCCTTAAAGCCAAAGGTGACATCTTTAAATTCAGACTAGCCCTGAAAGACATTCTATTTACAATGATATGACACAGGAAGAAACAACAGCAAATCCTCACATTTGAGAAGCTGATTCTAGAGAACATTTGGCATTTTTAATTGATAAATGGCTAAGACAATGAATTGATGATCAAAATTGAACTTAGTTAACTTTCTGTCAGTTGAATAATAGGTTAATGGAGTAATGGCATAGCACTAATGCCAATATCACCTTGCTTGACATCTGTTTCTTCTTTTTCTCTCTCTTTCTCTCACTCTATCTTTGTCCTTCCCCACCTCACCTCCGGGCATAATTACCAAGTAACAAACTGCCCACTTTTCAGTAGGTGTTCAATAAACAGTCATTTGTGTCTCGTCTAGTATACCAATCATGGTCGTCTCAGCTAACTACGTCTTTACCTTTTTTACTATCCTAAACAGGAAATCAAACTACTTTCTGTCTTATCTAGTAGATCTACGGTAACTCTGCTCTCTTTCTTCCCCAGGCTTCCCAGACACCCAGTAATGAACTCCCCAGTGGTCACTATCTCTGTCTACAACAATCAGACGTTTGTGGGTGGACACTTGGACCAGCCCATCCTGCTTGAGTTCAAGCTGCTGGAGACGGCCAATCGCAGCAAGCCACTGTGTGTGCAGTGGAACCACAGCAGTCCGTGAGTACAGATTAACACATATACATGTTCATATACTGCTACACACGCATGCATATACACACACATTCTGTATGTTAGGACTGGGCGTGTCATTTACCTATCTATATTGATAATATTTTGTTATTATGATATATGGCTACATATATCATTTGGAGACACTACTGGGCATAATGGAGACACTTTTTTGTGTTGTAAATCCTCTTAATCTAGTAAATGTAATGAATGCACATACATGTATTTTACAGTGTGGAAATTTTTTACAGAGAGCTGAAGGCAAAAATTCTGTCATTTATTCATTCATGTGTCATGAATCTACGCTATTCATCAAAATGTAATGTTAATTTGATGAGTTTGGGTTTTGTCTTGTTTGCTTTTAAATAGTTTCAATATCTGCCTTTAGAATATCTGGCGCGACTTATGCTAGCCAGCCTTATTTTCCAGACCAGTCATAGTAGCAAAAGCATAGGTGTAACTAACAACAATAATGAATGTGTCAGTTTCATGAGGTGTAATGTATTAATATTAGTGTGTTTATTTTTCACTGACCAGTGCCACATTCACACAGTAACACAGACAGCTCTTATGCCAGAAACGGTTAACGGGGACGTTTTTCAGATGATACACAGTTAGTGTTTTATTTGTCTCTGAGTTGTAATCCTTTCAGATTTATGTTTATTATTAACCCCCCCCTGCAGGTATGAGATAGGAGGTTGTTGGACAGTGAGGGACTGTTCGGTGGTGTACAGGAACACCTCTCATGTCCGCTGTCAGTGCCAGAGACTGGGCACCTTTGGTGTGCTGATGGACAGTTCACAGAGAGAGGTTAGTGATCTGTCATTGGAGAGCTACTCACAGGTTCACTATATGAACCACATATTTAATCATTTAATTTTTATGGCTCTTTGTCATAATGAGGCATTTCTGTGCATTTACTATCAATGATCCTGCTGTGTGTGTTAGTTTTCTTTCTTTTTTTCATTGGACCATCTTAGCTGGTAATTGCTGGATAAAGTCGATGTAGAAATATGAAATCCTAAAGAATTAAATCCTGACTGACATTCTGAAGACTAAAGGAAGCCTTGTGTCAGCTGTAGAAGATTTTTACAGTCCAATGCAATCCTTTTCCCATCGCATCCCAGCATACTAAGCGATGATATGCATCAAATCTTGACAGAAAACACAAAATCTGTGGAATCAGAAACCTCATGGCTTTTGATGAATTTAAAAATCTACATTTTCTCCAAACATACATGGTTACCATGAATTTAGCACTTCAATAAAATATTTATATAATATCATTAGTTCAGCACAATTAGAAGAGGAGTATCCCATTTCCATTCATGAAATGCTGTAGGTATGCCCAATTTGCCCTTAAATAAAATTCTAGTGGTCTGTTATGTTTACTGGCAGCAAATGCTTTCTGTCCATGCACAGGCAGTGATGAAAAGATTTCATGCTTTTGATACTCTGGTTTCCCTTGACAGATTAGAAAGTTGTGCTACTTTGCTCAACCTGTTGTTTGATTCCTCTAGATAGTCTAGATTGTTTTTTGTATTCCTTCATTTGTTGTCTGCTTTTTTTATTTTCTCTTTAAAATAAAGTGTAGCTTAAATAGTTTTAATACAGAGATCTCTTGCCTCTGTCAATCTTTTGGAAGCCTTTGATTTTTAACATTACAAATCAGCCAGTATTCTGGGCAAGTAAATTAGATTACATTTCATGATTTGTAGGTATTGCTGTTTGAATCAACAACAAGTCTGAAACAACTTGCTGGGTGGTGCGGCTTTAGTTCCTTCATCTCATTTACCTGCTTCCCAAGTAATTTAATATCTAATATAAATATTCATCAATTGGCACTCAGTGAAGCCAGACAGAGGACGACAGATAGTTACCTAGACTGAAGTAGTAGCATTTCAACATGTTAAAATGCATAATTTTCATCTCTTTGCCTTATTTCACCTTAAGATTTTTCATCTTTTGCTCTTTCTACTGCCTTACCTCTGACTGCCTTGCCTTGGCTTCCAATTTTCCACTTTTTTCTCACATTTTCTTTCTCTACTACTAGTGCTATCTACTCCCACCAAAATGATATAATTCCAATAATACCCTCTCTCTATCATCTAACCACCCTTTTCCCCTTTTTGCGTCTCTCTATGAGCAGCAGTTGGAGGGAGATCTGGAGACATTGGCGATGGTCACATACTCGTCTCTGTGTGTCTCCATGCTGGCCCTCCTCCTCACTGTCCTAGTGCTCTCCTGCCTCCGAGGCCTCAAGTCAAACACCAGGAGCATCCATTCAAACACAGCGGCGGCAATGTTTCTGTCGGAGCTGGTGTTTCTGCTTGGGGTCAATCAGACTGAACAACAGGTAGATACTAGTGGGGGGTTATGTCCTTGTGCTTCCAAAGCCCTGTTTGTGATGCCTTTTGCTTCCTTGCCTTTTTTTTTTCTTCCAAATCAATGTCCCTTCGGTTCCCAATTTGCAGCTTTGTTAATGAGCAAACATTTGCTTTTGGCCTAAAAATTGTCTAATTTTTAGTCAGTTTCGCAGATTTACAGATATGCTCACCTCTGAATTGTTGCCAGTGGCAAAGAACTGCCTTGCCTTTCCCTATCCTGTAGAACATAATATATCTTCTAAAGGATATATCAAGTAATTTTCCAAAGCAGTATCATAAAATGTTTGCCCCTTTACAGTATGGTTGGAGTCACTGGCTTTTCCTTCTAATATCCCTGTTTTTCTACCTCTCTCCCACTATCCTTTGTGTTGCTTCCTCATGCTCACTTCACATCTTAGTATCTCAATAATTCCTGCATTTTTCCTCCTCTTTTAACCTTTTTCTTGTTTACTTCCTCCCTCCTGACCACGTTTCTGTTTTGTTACATAACGCCCGTGTGTGTGTGTGTGTGTGTGTGTGTGTGTGTGTGTGTGTGTGTGTGTGTGTGTGTGTGTGTGTGTGTGTGTGTGTGTGTGTGTCAGTGTGTGTGTGTGTTTAAAGAGCAGCGAGTCTTGTATGGAGGGTACTGGAAATATGTGCTCACTTAGCATGAAATCCAATTAATTAAGCTGTATCCTCCACAGTCGACTGTACAGCTCTTACAGTGCAACTGGTTACTTGTTGATGAACAATATGTTCTGTAATTCTTGTACATCATGCTTGGGAGAGCATGTTAGTGCTCACAGCGGTCGTGTGTGTTGGTGTGCACACTGGTTTTTACGTTCTTGTGCATATTTTAGTCTTTCTATCTCTTTGTGTGCAACTTGTAGTGTTTGTATTTTTGTGTGTATGTGTTTGTGCGTGTGGGAGTGTGAAATTCAGCGTCTGGCTGTACCACTGCCAAGGCTGTTGCTATTTCTGTGTCATCTTTGGCTGTGTTATTAGGAATTTGTACTGAGCTTCTTTTCATAAGAGTCCATGAAAGCTGCGAGAGAGGTATTTTACATTTTGTAAATTGTGTTCTCACTGCTCTCATCGAGAGTAACTTACTACAACAACGGCTTAGTGATGGTGAAATCATTTTTATAGTATGTTTTCTTTCTTTCTCAATCTAATCCTAAAACCCCATAATGACAAAGCAAAAATGGAATTTTTAGAAATTTTTGCAAATTCATTAAAAAGGAAAAACTGAGATATCACACTGACATAAGTATTCAGACCCTTTGCTATGACACTTAGAAATTTAGCTCAGGTGCCTCCTATTTCTCTTGATCATCATTGGACATGATTTGGAAAGGTACACATATAAGGTATAACAGCTGACAATGTATATCAGAGCAAAAACCAAGCCATGTGGTTGAACTGCCTGCAGAGCTCAGAGAAGGGATTGTGCTGATGATCTGGGGAAAGCCACAAAAAAAATTCTGCCGCACTGAAGGTTCCACTAGCCACCCAGCCAAACTGAGCAATCAGGGGAGAAGGGACTTGGTAAGAGAGGTGACCAAGAACCCAATGGTCACTCTGGCTGAGTTCCAGAGATCATGTGTGGAGATGGAAGAAACTTCCAGAAGGACAACCATCACTGCAGCACTCCACCAATCTGGGCTTTACAGCAGAGTGGCCAGACAGAAGCCTCTCCTCAGTGAAAGTCACATGAAAGCTGCCTAGAGTTTGCAAAAAGTACCAAAAGGACTCTCAAGACTATGAGAAACAAGATTCTCTTGTCTGATGAAACCAAGATTGAACTGTTTTTTCCTCAATTCTAACCAGGCACCGCTTATCACCTGCCCAATACTATCCCAACGGTGTAACATGGTGGTGGCAGCTTCATGCTATGGGGGTGTTTTTCAGCACCAGGGACAGGGAGACTGGTCAGGGTTGAGGGAAAGCTGAACGTAGCAAAGTACAGAGATATCCTTTATGAAAACCTGGTCCAGGGCACTCAGGACCAACAGGACAATGACCCCAAGCAAACAGCCAAGACAATGCAGAAGTGGCTTTGGGACAACTCTGTGAATGTCAAGTCAAGTCATGTCATGTTTATTTATAAAATACATTTAAAACAACCAGAGTTGACCAAAGTGCTATAAATATAAAATAACATAAGGCAAAATAAAATAAGAAGAAAGAAAGAAGAAAGACCTTAAGGACACTTAAAAGCTTGAGAAAACAGGTGGGTCTTCAGTTTAGCCTTAAAAGTGTCTATGAAGTAGGAACACTTAAATTGTAAATGATCATATGTTCAAAAGCTTTAGGGCAGCTACAGTGAGCGCATGATTGTCCTTACCCCTTAGCATCGACCAAGGGACAGCCAGGAGCAGCTGGTTTGAAGATCTAAGAGATCTGGGGTCGAAAAGGGGGCAGAGGAGCTCAGTCCTTGAGTGGCTCAGCCATTTGGGGATGTCTTGCCATTCGTCTCTGCAGATCCTCCCAAGTTCTGTCAGGTCGGATGGGGACCGTTGATGATCAGCCAATTTCACACTTTGATTGTTCGATTGGGTTCAAGTCAGGGCTCGGGCAGGAAATCCCCAAATCCAGGTGTCCAAAGCTTATCACATCATCCCTAAGAAGACCCAAGGCTGTAATCACTGCCAGAGGTGCTTCAATTAAGTACTGTGTAAAGGGTCTCAATACTTGTGTCAATGTGATGTTATGGTTTTTCCATTTCGATAAGTTTGCAAAAATTTCTAAAATTTTGTTTTCACTTTGTCATTATGGGGTAATGAGTGTATATTGATGAGGGAAAAAATTAATTTAAGTGATTTTAGCAAAAGGCTGCAACATAACAAAATGTGAGAAAAAGAAAGGAGTCTCAATAATTTCTGATGCACTGTATGCTACAAATGAACAGGTCACACCGTGCTACTGTGTTTTCTTACTTCATTTTGTTATACTTGGTATTCAAAGCATGGCTTTTAAAACTGGCTGTCAGTTGCCAACAATCATCTGTTTTAACTCACAAATCTGTTTGTTTTCAAGCTTCTTCCTGTGGTTTGTTCAGATTTTGTTCTTACTTCTGACAAACAGCACAGAAGTTCTCTTAGAGACTGCCCATTCAGATGTGTAGGTGCTGTAATTCATTGCCACTCGAGTTTGAAAGGCATTGTTTTCATCTGGTCAAACAAACAAAACAGACCAAAGGCTGTAGACTTCAAATAAACCACTCCAGACATGCTTCAATGCAGCCTGAGGGTAATTTCTCAGAAAGCCTAAATGCTAACGCTTCTCCATGCATTATTCATGGAGAAGCTCAGCATTTCTCCCTAACCAAACAGCAGCACTTTGGAAGTTTCTCCTGCCCCGAAAAAAATGTTGGTATTAATTTCTGATGACATGCAGTCAAACCATGGTATTTAACTGACCTCAGAAATCCATGTCATAGCAGATTACGCAATCTTTTAGCACTGATTTGACATGCTCTCAGCATTCATGCAGCATCACAGTTATGGCAATAAAGACAAAATTCTGCATTTGCTTCAATACTTTTTCAGGGATATTTCAATACAAATAAAATTCAACAATAAATAAACCATGGACTAAGCTGACATTTTATAAATGTATCTCCAAAATTTATGTTATGGTTCAGAATATGTATTAAAAATAAAGAAATGCTGTTTGTATCAGTTCATTACCTTAAAAGCTAATGAAAGCTTGAAATATAAGATTTTACATTAATGATTCAAACAAATGGAGTCTAAATATGCTTCAACTAAGTTAATAATTATACGTGAACCCAAGAAACAAGTTAGTATAATCTCTTTTTTTCTTGCTGTTTTTACCATGGTAAATATACTTGATTACTGCATTCTTTACTTTGTGTACTTTCTTCTACCGATAGTGCTCAATGTCATACCCATAATCACAGTTAAGAAGGCACTCTTGGGTGTTATTACTATAATTCAGTGCATTAGTGGCATTCAATTACATTCATTTCAGTTATTTTATGCATGTCTTACAGATATACTGTAAAACGCTGTCATAAACTCTGTTCATTATTCATATTGGTAATTAAGTCATGAATGCCTGTTACTGCATTGCTGACACCTTGCCAAGACGCCTGCTTTGCAACTGTCGCAACATAAACATCAAGGATTATGTTTTTCTTCTCTCACTTTCTATTCTTCACATATCTTTTTTGCTTTCTATTTGACACTTTCCTGCCTCATCACTTCTCCTGTCTTCCTCCTTCATCTTCTTTATTTCATCCCTGCCTTTCCCCTTTTTATTCCTTCCTTTCTCCTTCATCCATCTTTCTCTCTTTCCTTCTGCTATCTCCAATTTTCTGCTCATTCCCATACTTTATTCACTTTCCCTCCTTAAATCAATTTCCTTCTCTGTCCCTCCAGTTTCTGTGTACAGTCGTCGCCATCTTGCTGCATTACTTTTTCATGTCAACATTTGCCTGGATGTTCGTGGAGGGCCTTCATATCTACCGCATGCAGACTGAGCAGCGCAACATCAACTATGGAGCCATGAGGTTTTACTACGCCATTGGCTGGGGCGTGCCCGCCATTATCACAGGTAACACATGCACATATTGACGCAATCACACACATGCAGACACATAAGATTTCTTTGATATTTGTGGGAAACATGTCTATGCATCCATGTACACACAGATAGTCAATACATTGTACTTGCCACATTTTCTCTCATTCGTGATAACAGATTGTCATATATGTGGATCGGCAGACACATCACACACACATTCACAGTCTGGCTGTGTAGATAAGGTGTACTATTGACACTTGTATTAAACAGGTTTCAGTGACATTTTAAAATAGAGATAGTAAAGAGCAGACACACACACCCACATTGGCAAGCAATTTCTTCCTTGACACTTACTGTAAGCAAGTAATATCTGTCTGCTTACTTCGCTCTCTCCTTCTTCTACACACACACACATACAAAAACACACACAAACACACACACACACAGACCGCTGTCTCTTCTTGCCTTAAGAATGGATCTGTCTCCCACCACACACAGACACAGACACAGACACACACACACACACACACACACACACACACACACACACACACACACACACACACACACACAGACAAACTGGCAGCATGTCTCTTTCCTCTGGCTCAGGTTTATCTGTCTGTCCATCTTTATTTGGGCTTTTCCCATCTCTCTAACTTTTGCAATTCAATTTAAAATTTCTTTATAGCCTGGACTGTCATGACCAAGACAGTGTTGTCCAGTTTAGGATACACAAGGAATAAAGACTTCACAGTTCACGTCACAGATCTCCTAGCAACCATGTCTGGCACCATCATGGAGGAACAGGCTAAAATGTACGGCTGTAGTCAACCAAAGAAAATCTTGGTCGACAGAAATTGTACTTACTTTTCAATCAATCGACTGGTAGTGGGGAAAAAAAAGTGTGCACATTATCTCTAGATTAACTAAATCGT
The DNA here is from genome assembly GCF_016859285.1 of Xiphias gladius. Lineage (NCBI taxonomy): Eukaryota > Metazoa > Chordata > Actinopteri > Istiophoriformes > Xiphiidae > Xiphias > Xiphias gladius. The sequence goes on from NC_053417.1 coordinate 9,690,943, forward strand.
CCACATTGCACTGAGTGCGCTCAACCTGGTAGCCTTAATAGCCAAATTAATTATAAATAAACAAAAAAATCTAGTATTTACAGCATATTAAATCATTTTAACCTAATTTTTTCATACTGAAATGATAACAGACTCAGAGCCGACCAGCATTCACCTGCCCATATTCATATGATTTCCATAAAATAGAACTATATCAACGGTTGATCCCAGTACAAAAATTATTGAGGAATATTTGCTCAAAGCTCAACACAAAAGTTGATGGACCATCCTAACACTGACAAGTTAGCCTACTGTTTTTAGATAATATACCATGTTGGTCGTTGAGCTGTGATATGCAAACTGTTGTTTGCCAAGTTTTCACAGGTAGTCAGTCCCTCCTGCCAACAAAAATTATGGATTAATCCTGGAAGACTATTGATGTGCTCTTGTACTTACAAAAGTAACATGGCGATTGCCCAACCAATGAGAATTTGGTCGGTCTATCAACCAACCAATCAAAACCAGTCCACTGGGAGACTACAGCCCTACTAAAATGATCATTTTTATAATTACTAATGATTAAAAGATTAATCCCTAACATTAATTTGGATTTGCTCTTTTATGACTTTGACCTTTCCTGCCACTGTCATTCAGATAATGGTTTGTTGTCACATACTGCACTACCTCTCCATCCTTTTCGGGTTGTTGTCTCTCTGTGATGGACAATGGAGGAGATCTAAGAGTAGATCTTCTGTCTCTCCACTGCAGGCCTGGCAGTAGGCTTGGACCCAGAGGGTTATGGGAACCCAGACTTTTGTTGGATCTCCATCTATGACAAACTCATCTGGAGCTTCGCTGGACCTATCGCCATTGTCATACTGGTAACTGTCTGTCTGATATGCTGTAGTCAATGCTGTATGCACACAAACCTGAATAAAAATGTAGTCTAAACAGTGACATCATAGATAATGGAAGGGTTGACTGCTGATTAGCATTTAGCAAATGGAGTGAATTCTGGTTTTCAGGAAAACATTGATTCTAGTTTTGTTACCCCTTAAAGGATTAAATAATCACAGGACCTATTCAGTTAACTTCTTTGCTTCTTTCCATCCTTGTGTTGTGCCTATTCTTCTTCTGTACTAATTAATTTATTCAATAATTTCCTTTCTTTCATTCACTCATTTGTCCATTTTATAATTTATTTTATTTGTTTATTTGCGTTTAAGTATATATATTTTCATATAGTGTTCGAGCAAAGGAACCAAAACAGAATGAAGGAGCAATTCATAGTTTCTGTAAAAGACTTGAATTACTTAGCCTTTGGTAAATTTACCTTTTTCATTTGTACATGACTGTTCTATCCACATTGATTTTGTTTCATCTGTTTGTCTTTATCCCTGATGTTGCTAACAGCAGTATTGGATTAACTGAGAGGCATTAAAAATGTTGCCTTACCGTTTGTATTGATGTCCCTCTATCCAGATGAATGGAGGAATTTTCATGATTATAGCCAAGATGTCCTGCAACCCATCGCAGAAGGAGACCAAGAAACTCCCTGTCATGTGAGTACCTACCGACCATGGTTAACATGATTTTTCTCACTTTCAAAAAGTGATTCTGTCGGTTTTTTTCCATTATGTTATGTAAGTTTACAGTCATTTATTACTGCACTTCTTATGTTTTGGGGAAAAATTATTTTTTTGAGCCCTTTCAGGCTTCAGAGGGTACTGTTTAAAGACACCAAAATTCTGTCTTTAAAGAAGCCTTTGCTAATCTGAGTCTGTGGTTTAGTATTTGATAAGAATATGTCTGCAATACAGACAAAGGATAGATTCAGTCATCATGGTTACTTGTGTAGCATTGCTGTGAGGGGTGTGGTCGTTTTGGGGTAAAGCTTAGGCGTTTCAATAAACTTATCATAAGTTATGATAAACTTTATTGATCCCACTCAGGGAAACTGAAGTGTTACCACAGCAAAATAATCTATATGGTATAAATGTCCTCTACATTGTAAACAATATGTTTTTTATACTATTTCTATAAATCTTGAGGAAGAAGGGGTTACAGTTGCATTTTATTGTACAATTCTATATTGCATAATTCAGTAAAGCTCAACCAAAATGAAGCATGAAAAAAAAATTAAAAGAGAAGTACTTTACACCATCTTTAAAAGGTAACTACTAACAACCTCAACAAAGTATATAAAGTAAGTTTAACGGTATATAATAAACAACAAATCTGTGCTTAAATTTATAAATTGCATGGATTGTGTCCTTTTTGTTTGTTAGTTTTTTCACAAAACTTTTGGGAGTGTAATATTGATAAATGGTTTGTGATTGGTGAACTGACAGGGAACAGAGGGGAACATCTCTGTATTTCTCTCTGTCTCATTTAGTCAGTGTTGATTTGATAGACAATGATCTTGTCAGGGCTTATTATTAATCATATCATATGTCCATAAACGACACAAGGCAATCACTTAAGCTGTGTGTGTCTATCTCTCTTTGCCTCACTACCATATTTCTGTCTCAGCATTCATCCTATGGTTTTATCTTCTGGCTCTCACTTCCTGTCACTCTTTGGCTTTTGCAGTCATCCAGTACAGCTGCTAGAAAGTGTGTAACATCCCAGATTCGGCAAGGTGAATCCAAATCTAACCTTTTTCCCTCACACTGCCCTCTCTGTTTCTCTTTCTCCCTCTCTATCCAGTGCTACTATCCGCAATGCCTTCCTGCTCTTGCTGGTTGCCACCTCCACCTGGCTGTGTGGTCTCATGGCGGTGAACAACAGCATCCTAGCTTTCTACTACATATTTGATATCCTCTGCCTAGTGCAGGTATGAACAAAGTGTAAGCTTTGCATCTGTAATTGGGGATTCTTTTCTTGAAGTACTAATCCACAACAAGTTACATAAAATGAATACATTTTGGTTTACTCAAGTACTAATTTGAACAATATCCAGTCAGAGCAATATTCAGTTAATAAATGCTTTTACTTGTTTTTTACACATGTCAATATTACTCACTGTATATCTATAATAGTGTTGTCTTTGGAAAGTACAGAATAACTTAGTAGTGTAAGGATCTTGTAGATTAAAACCTAAAATCTATTGTTCTCTCTCTCTCTGTCTCTCTTTGTTAACTTCTACCTCTCTTGACCGCCCTCTCCCAGGGTCTGTCGGTCATGCTGGTCTTCACTGTGTTCAATTCAGAGGTTCAGGAGGCCTGGAGGGTCGCCTGTTTGGGTAAGAAGAGCCCTGGAGAGGACCCACCAAGACCACCACAGAACACAGTGAGTCCAACAAACACAAAACCTCCAACTGAGAATTTATCCTGTTGCAGCTAAACCTAAAAAAGTTTTATCTGGTTTTGTATGTTGATCTAAATTGACCCTACTGTGGAATGATTTAGACAGCACATTGACAGCAGCCATGTAAAAATAGCATATAAAAAGATATTAAAGATTAAAATGATTTTCATCATTTCAGTGAGGTATGATTCTATATTGAGATGGTCATTATTGCACAAAAATGACTTACAGGGTAAATCTAAGACCCCAATGTGAAGCTGCGTGATCCAATAGGCATTTACTATGTTTTATTCTGTTCTACAGAATACTCTTTTCTGGATGCCAGTTCTCACTGTGTCCATTACTAGACGGCACAAAAGCCCTCCTGCCCTCCATTCCTCCTTCCCTCAATCCATCCATCCATCTTTCCCATCCTTCCTGTGCCTTCAGGGTTTGTTGCTGACCCAGTTAAAACAATATACCGACCAGTGGAGCCCCGCCTGCTCCCTAGCCAACTTCTACCAAAGCACTGAGTTGTGTGTGTATGTGTGTATCTGTGTAACCCTATCCTGCTTTCATGTCTTTCCTTCGCTCGCTCTTCTATTGTGTGTGTGTGTGTGTGTGTGTGTGTGTGTGTGTGTGTGTGTGTGTGTGTGTGTGTGTGTGTGTGTGTGTGTGTGTGTGTGTTTGTTAGTTCATAGCTCAGTGCAATCTAACCCGTTTTATTTAGTTTCCCTTTTTTAAAAACTCATTATCTCGCCCCTGTACAAGTGTCAGTGTGTTTGAAGATGTGTATTTGCATATTCAAAGTTCCATATACCATTTTAATTCCCTCATCTTTCCACTGAACTTCATAGGTAGCCTGGATGTGTGTGCGTAAGATGTTTGTGTTTACCTGCATGTAGATGTGTGTGAGTGTGTGCTAGTTTATACATAGTTCTTTTCAACCTTTCAACCCCCATTTCCTCCAAAGCTCTTCCTATCCATCATTAAGTCAACTGGGGCAAAATGACTGTACTTTACCAAAACTATTATTAGACACACACACAATGCTGTTTACCTCTGATGGACTGTATGTATAAATAACAACCTACTAACATCCTTTAGCCGATCTGACTCATACTGTATGATTCGTTATTCATTATAACAAGCTGAGGTTATGCCCCATTTCCAGGTTAGCTTATGCTCCACTAGCCTAGCCTTCTTCTGATTTTTTTTTTTTTCTTTTTTCTTCAATCAGCATTCAGCAACTATAAAAGCTCCCATGAGCGTCTGGAAACTACAGTAAAATATAATGGGGGCTGTTGTTTTTGAATGCCAACAAAAAATTGTTAAGTCTGTTTAAGTGACTGCACATATACATTTTACCTAGTCGTTATTGGTACTAAATACTCATTATCTTAGAATATGCATAAAAACACCTTGAATCATAAAGACGTCATTTAGGCAAAAATAAATTATGTAACACAAGTTACTCCATTATGAGGGTGGGATTTTTACTGTTCGTTCCATGCAGTTAAGGACAATTGTTATTTTATGCTGTATGTAAAATTGCCCCTTAAAAAAACACTTATTTTGAAATCTTAAGATGTTCCTACCTCTTCAAAATATCAGTAATCTGTTTGTGTTTGTGTGTGTGTTTGTGTTTGTGTGTGTGTGTGTGTGTGTGTGTGTGTGTGTGTGTGTGTGTGTGTTGAGGCTCAGAACCCATATCACAATGCATCTCTGTTGGAGCAGAGCGGGCTGCACCGTATCACCCTGGGAACCTCCACAATCTCCTCTGTCAGCTCCGCCAGGTAGATAAACACACAAACACATACAAATGTTCAAGCAGACACAAACATGCACACACGATACACACACACACATCACAACTTTTACCAACTAACCAGAAATGAACTTGAATGGAAAACCTCCACATTAGTGCTGGGTAGATCAAGAATATACTAGTTTCTACTGGTAGTTCAAGAGCAAATGGTTTAATACCAACAGTACAAAAATGATAAGTTAATATTGACTGAACAGTTACAAAAAAAAATGATAAGTTATCATTCAAATAGAAATCTGTCCGGTTTCATTGATTCTCTGGCTCTCTGATTTGAGACAAATTTGCTTCAGGGAGGAAATTCCCTTGCATGTAAAAACCATGTCATGTATTTTGTGGGTCAGTGGGGTAAAGATGATGAAGATTGGATGGAACAATGTACTACACTGTATGTAGAGCAAGACTAATATACTTTAAGAGTAGCTGTTGGTGTCTTTATGGCTCAGTGATTGTCTGTCTTAATGCCTTTGTGTGTGTGTGTGTGTGTAGTACATACTGTATGTGTGTGAATGCTCTCAATTTTTAATCTGTGTGGGCCTGCATGAGTGCATACTATATACAATATACTGTATGTGTGTGCTTGCGCATGTATGTGTGTTACACTCACCAATCTCCTCTTTCCCTTTTTAGAGAAAATCTTTTGGCTCGTCAGACTCTGGAACAAAACATCGTCCACACTGGAGCGACAGACTTGGATGTAGCCATGTTCCACAGAGACGGAGGTAAACACAAACACACACACACAAATACCCTGGATTAAGTAGGCGTGGACACAAAAAACACACACCTGTTACAAGCAGTAGTAACACATTCTCGATTTCTTCACATCTATCTCTTTCTTTTACTTTCCTGTTAGTATTCTCTCACTCTCTCCATTTGAATTTCCTTAAAGGTTAAGCTCACATTGCCACAACGGACATTAACAATCTGTCAACCCTCTCCTTCCTTCCTTCTTTATTTTTTTTCCCCATCCTTCCTCTCACTTGTTTCCTCTCTCTCCTTCTTGTCCCTCTCTCCTCCCAGGTGAGGACTCGGACTCAGACTCAGACCTTTCCATGGAAGAGGAGCGCAGTCTATCCATCCCTTCCTCTGAGAGCGAGGACAACGTCCGACTCCGTGGACGTATCCAACGGCGATTCAAACGTTCTAATCACAGTGAGCGTCTGCTAACCGAGCCCACCCACAACGGCACCAAAGGTAGACAAGCCCTTTTTCATATTTTCAGATGATTTAGGACATTTCTGCTGGCAGTCAAAAAGCCAGTAACAGTTAGGTATCTTGCTCAAGGGCACTTCATTAGTTAATGATAGCACGTTGCCTAAAAATGGAATTCATAACCTATAAGTGAGGGGATGGTTTAATCAAAATGTTTGATAGAGGGTACGTGGGAAAGGTAGTCACATGTTAGTGCAAAACATTATATGCATGCTTTTTTAAGGAATACACCACATAAAATCTGTCTTTTGAGTTTCAAATATACATCCCCCTGTAAGGTTGAAAAGTGGTTAAAGTATACACAACGTGGATTCAGTTACAAGGACACAGTTCCAATGTGGGCCCCCACTCATCTGTAGCCATCTATAGAAACTTTTCAATGACTCCTGCAGCATAATCTTCCTCTTTGCATTTGATCCATATTTTCAGAATGTTCTAAATACTCAGAATCTCTCCACAACAAAGCCAAATACACTACTTTTGTGTTGCACCATTGCCTCTTCATAGCAACAAAGTTTTGTTGGAAGTAGCGTGTCAAACTGTTTATTAGCAAAGTGATGGTTGTTAGGAAGATACTTAGGTTTTTGGTGGAGTATTCCTTTAATTCAATTTAGACCCAAATCTATCCATCGTCTGTACCTGCTTATCCTGTACAGAACTGTGGGGGTCAAGAATCTATCCCATCTCACATCAGGTGAGAGGTGGAACACACACTGGACAGGTCGCCAGTCTATCATGGGGATAGCACATTTGGACAAACATTTGTTTTGCACACATTCACATCTTCCTGATATGAAGAGTCGCCAGGTGAGGTGCATGTCTTTGGTCAGTGGCTGGAAACCCACAAAAGTATGGGGTGAACATACAACGTCCACATAGAAAGGTCCCTGTCAGCCAGCAGGATTTCCCTGTACGTAGAACCATATGTATGTCATGTGTAGGCACAATAACACACATACAACAAGAAGAAATGTCAGTGCCTGTGGTCATTAATCAATACCTTCTTCTGATACACATGAAAAGATATCATGCATAGTATAATCAATTTATGCACCTCAAAGTGTGTGATATAAATGTCATATACATATACAGTGTTCTGTGAAAGGTTTCACTATGAGAAGAGGCCAGATGTGCAAATCTATAAATCCATATTAGTAATCAATTCTTAGCTTAGTAAGCCATCTGGATCACATGAACTCTATTCACAGTGACATTTGGACTGAAGTTGTCAGGATAGTAGAATAGAGGAGGACAGGATCCAGATGGTCAGTACAATACAATCAGTTCATCAGTAGAGTCAAACTGTAGGGTAGAGCAGAATGGGCTTTTTGCTGAAAGGTCACAGTTTGAAGATGGCATCCTGTTCATTGTGACAAAACATTAAACCCCTCATCGATTCACTAGAGCCATCAACTGGGCATTGTTAGAGGACTGTGTTGGGAATGTACCTGACTGAGGAAGTGTTCAATGGAAAACTGAAAAAAACAGAACAAAAGCAATCATGGACTACATGTAAAACAATGAGAATGAAGTTTGGTTTATTCTAGAAGCCATCAGACTTGTAAATAGCCACAGTACAAGAAATAATAAATACACTTGCAATTTTGACTTGTTGTCAAAGTAAACACTTAACATTGATGGTGCAACAATGCTATGTATTGTATAGCTGAAATGAATAATCATTATTTAATTTCTCGATAGACAGAAATTAATAATTTTTTTTTTTTTTTTTGGTGTTTACTGGCTTTAATGAGCGATGGCGGCAATAACAGGGATATTGTCCACTTTCCCAGAATTTCTCCTTTTTAATTTCTTTACAACTTCTCAATGAGCTTTTTGCTTTATCATAAGCCATTGGTCAATGAAGTCATTACCTGACATGAGAAGTTTTTTAACAATAAATGTAACGTCATGCATCATCCTTGAAACTAATGTTGAATTCCAGTAACCGTTTTTTGTGTGTGTGCGCAACAGATCTCGATGGCAATGATCTTCTGTCCTACTGGCCAGCTTTGGAGGAGTGTGAGACGCACACCCTGCAAAAGTGGGGCTCAGAGCGCCCCCTGGGGGCAGATTACAGCAAGGACGCTGCCAACAACAACCAGGCTGAAGCAGCGCTGACCAGTGGGGACGAGAACAGCCTCACCCAGCCACACAGGCACCGCAAGGGTGAGAGAAACAAGAAAACATGTCAAAAATACACACAATCTAATCTTTTGCATTTAATATTTTTCTAATCTTTAGTTTTTCGTTCCCATATGTATAATAGACAGAGGTTTCTGGGTTTTTTAAAACCTTAAATTTTGTAGAGGCCTTGCTCATAAATTAAATTTTAGTAAAGTCAATGGCAGATGGGTACTGAATATGAAACATACTGTGCCCTTAAGACAATTAGATAAAAAACATACAAAATACTGTTTCTGAATTCTGAAACAAGGTAATCAACAATAATTAACAGACTTTTACCAATAATAATTTGTGTTTTTGTTTTCTTTCTCTCTTTTATTTCTTGTTGCTATAAATATCTACCAGTGCACAAAGTCATATGATTGTTACATATGAATCTTTGAGGGCCAAAATCAAGTGGAATTGTCTGACCTGTACACTGTAATTATTTTATCTTCATCTGTTGGTTAACAAGAGTCCTCCAGACATCATGTATGACTGATGCGACATGGTCATCAGGATGAAATGGGGCATTTTGCCAAGACAAAGATGGAGGAGATGTCAGCTGTGTGAGCTGGATCGGCAACGCATTATTTAAAACACATCTCCCTTATACGCTGTTATACATTTTAATTGTTTCACAGCACCCTCCATGTGAACTAGCAGTGCCCTCTCCTTTAAGCATGTGAAGAGTCCACAAATATCATTGCATTTATTTATTTTTGTTTTAATTCAACAATTCATGTTCTAGTTTTCTCGTTGGTTCCTATTACTATTACTAGTAACCACACATTTTGTGCTACTGGGGTGTTCAAAACAGAGCATGATAGTCTGAACTGAATGTTAGAATATACTGTGATGGTCACCATGCCATGGATTGCACTTTGACCACTACATGTGCATAACATGCAGGAGTTTGTGTATACTCACACAGCACTCCAATGCTGAAATCACCTGAGTAGCCTGTGTTCATTAAACGTAACTTAAACAACACAGTGTGGTGCTTCAGTAAAGTTCTAAATCTGGCCCTAAAAGCATGGATGATGCTTTTATATGTACAGTACAGTACAGCAAGTACTATATGCTCAGAATACATAAATAGAAAATTGGCATGTGCACACATACAGACAAAGTTGCACCATACGTGAAAAACACACTGCGGGTGAGTAAGAAAGGCAGGCATAGAGGGAGATCACTTATGTAGCCTGAAAGCATAGGCGACATATTAGGGAATGTAGTAATACGCAGAAATACACAAAACCCATGTACATGCATATATACACACAAACACACACACACACAGAAAAAGAGGCTGTAAGCCACAAACCAATACTTTTGGCAATATACTCTGTATTTTAGTTGTACAACTTCATTCTCAAGTGTCCCTCAAGATTTCCAGATTACTCAGATGTTATATTGATTCATAAAATGTTAACAATGCATGTAGAAAGACCTAAAAATGTCATCAATAAGTTGAAACCATTTCTCTCTCCTGCTTTTACCCTGTGATGCACCTTCTTTTTACTCTCCTGCCTTGTGTCCCATGCAATGGAATCTCATCTCTTCTATACGTTCCTTTTTCTCTCTCCTCCTCTCTGCCACTTATACCTTCCTCTCTCCTTCTCATGCATGTATTCTCTTCTTCCAGGTATCCTGAAGAATCGTCTCGGCTGTCCTCAACCACTCCAGGGTTTCTCCACCATGGGCCGAGTCCCCAGTGAGCTCAACTGGTACAGAACCTCTACTCTGGGCCACCGAGGCGTTCCTGCTGCCTCCTATGGTCGCATGTACTCTGCCACTGCTGGTGCCGGTGGAGGTACCGGCTCTCTCTCCCAGCCAGCTTCCCGCTACTCCTCCAGGGAGCACCTGGACTCGCTTGCCCGGAGGCAGCTGTCCAGGGATCCACTAGGCAGGCAGACGGTTGGGGGATCGAGGGACCGGCTGGACTCCCGGGGTTCCAGGGACAACCTGGACCTCTTACCAAGGAGGAGAGAGCTGGGACTAGGGCAGGGAGCAGGGCTAGGCGGCCTGGGGCTCGACCATCAGCGAGTCTCATCATCCAGGGAGAACTTGACAGGGTCCAGGGACAGATTGGACAACCACCACTTGGGCAGCATCCACGCCTCGAGGGAGGACTTGAGTGGAAACGGGGGAGCTGTCGGAATGGGAATGGAGGGATACCTAAGCGGGTCGAGGTCGCAGCTTAACACGCTGACTCGACGGCAGGCCTCATCCCGGGAGCACCTAGCGGGGGCAGTGATGAGCAGTAGGTCGAGGGAGCAGCTGGACACCAACGGAGTGGGAGCCCAGGCTCAGCCGTGTCGGGAGTGGCTTCGCACCCTGCCACCCCGTCAGCCCTCGCACCCCGACCAGCCTCCCTCCTCCTCTCCTCCTCCCCCAATCTCTGAGGAGCCCCAGCAAGAGCAGCTCCCTGCTGCAGCTCAAGTCAGAGGACGACTGGACTCCGCCCCTCCATGTAGGTACCCAGGTCAGACTGTCCCCCAGGTCGCAGGTTCCATTATAAACCCTCTGGGTCGACAGCCATCCAGTGAACACCTGGATATTCTGTCCTCCATCCTGGCATCCTTCAGTTCCACCGTCCTCACTCCTCCCCCTGCTGCCTCTAACCCTGGGCCTAATGGCTCCGCCCATGGACCCTCCCCTTCCCCGACCCAGTCTGCCACCTCCCACAGCATATCTGAAGTGTCCCCTGACTCTGAGTAAGTCTTTGTGTGTAAATAATTCTGCCTCAACTTACCCTCCTCCTGTCTCTTTTCTGTTTTTACGTCTTCTTCAGTGTCTTTAACTCTTCATCATCCTGGACTTTAAACCTCTGTAAACACGCTTTATGGATTTTTCTTTCTTTCGTCTTCTCCCTTTTCCTCCACTTTTTTATTATCCTTTGATTGATTTCCTTTTCCTCAGCATCATGTCCACTATTGAAATCTTTTCCTCTTTCCACTTATTTTCCTTTTCTATCTTTTTATCTCAACTTTCTTCAGTTCCCTCAGTTCCACTTGCTGTTTTTCAGCTTTATTTTTCTTCTTGTCCCTTATGTCATTGTCTGTTTTGTTGTGTTTTCTAGGTCTGTCTCCCTCCTCTCTCTTTGTCCTTTTGCCTCTAAAAGCCCATTTCAATTTTCCTCCTAGATTTCCATTGTCATCATTGTGTGGAATTGAATTTACAATCAGTAGAAAAGTTGCTGTATAAATGATGACTCATTTTCCTTTCCTTTACCTCAGAGCCAACAGAAGTGAAGGACATTCTTGATGACAGCCTCCATATCCCTTCATGCATTGCGACAGTGCTTGGCGCACCAGGGACAAGTTCAAAGGTCATGGATGGTCCTGAACCACTGGGGTACCCTGAGACATCGGCGGACTCGAAACAAACTTAGGGCAGAGGAGACACAGATACGGAAAGGAAGATGGAGAGAGTGTCCGCTGGGGAAATAAAGACGATGTATTAGGCAGGTTGTACTTTATAAATTACGTTTTTCGAGTCCCACTGCCTACAGTAATCTAAAGTGTTTCTTTGGACAATGAATCAACCACCTCTACTACCTAAAAACTGTTATAGACAAACACAGACTCCTCAGATTTCCAACAAAAATGTCAACCTAATCCAAACAAGATCCATCTAAAAGAAGGAAAAAAAAAAGAAAAGACTGTAAATAACGTTTTTTTATACATTTTGTATCTTTTTCATTGGAGATGAAGAAGAAATCTCCCATGATGTTTTCTTTCTTTTTTTTTTTAATGATTGTGTCAGTGTGAGGTTGTGAGTGAGGTTGGTACGAGTGCAGTCTTGTTTGTTGCTGAGGGAGAGATTTCCCCTACGAAGAAAAAAACCGTCCCAAAATTTCTCCCCAAAAACAGTTTTCCTCAGAAACTTTTCCTCAAACCTTTCAACTTTGTGTATAGCATCAGGGGCCCGGCAATAGTATCTGATGAGATTATCAAAACCGTGAGATGTGGTTGAGCGGAAAATATCAAAGTAGCGAGAAGTGATTGTAAATAGGGGAAGGGTTTATAATAAGAGAAGAGATTTGATGGAATGAGACGATTGTGCAGAAAAAGACGGCTAATGTTAAGCTAAAACACCACATGAAGGTTCAGAGTTGATAGTTCAACTACTAAAGATCAGTCACAAGTGTCAAAGTATCAGCTCTTTCAGGAGATTGTGCTGTTTTGTGATCCACTGTATATGAATGTGACCATGTCATCTGTCTGTGTATCTTTGTGCCTGGTGCTGTCTGAACCAGACCATATCAGTCGACCGATATTACAAGACCATATCTTTAGTGTTCTGGGGACCTGGCGCGTGAAGGTAGATATGTCTGCCTCTCTGCATGAGGCTGTATCATGTAACAACCATTTAAAGCCCCTCAAGGTATTTTGCACTTTGATGCATCACTACTCAACCTGCCTCAAGAGACACCACAGGAGCAGACGATTCTCTCCGACAGCATCCAGGAGACTCCTTTATAGAAGCTTCTCATGCAGAAGTTCTGTGCAAATCAAAGCCAAAGGGACAACTGCTTAAAATCAGTACAAAACATCAATGTTCTCCAGTTTTCTGTAATGAAATTGACTTGCAGGGTGTGAACGCTGTAGATGTATTTCAGTTTTGTTTTAATCTTTTTTTCTAAGTAATTGTGCCATGAAAACATGACTAAAGTGAAAGCAGATCAGAGGGAAGACAGATATTTGTTTGGTGACCTGAAAGCAAACTTGCAGTACATATCTAACATGGTATCTACCAGAATATATTAGCTCATGTCTGTAGCACATGTATCCCATGCTAGAATTTTTTACTTGCTTGGCTGAACACAGTTGCTGGGAAATTACTTCAGAAATATGAGAAATTTCACAGAAAAGAGGCACTAGCTCTAAATCTGTAGAGTCCTGACTTTGCGTACTTGAACTAAAACATCCACCGTGAGCTGTCATCAATGAAGAGGTTCACACCAGAACACATTAATACAGATTTGCTCTCATTGTTTAGACTGCTGTACAAAGATGAGGTCTCAAGATCCAGCTTAGCTTCTGGAACACTGCACCAGCTTGCAGAGGAGATGAAATGAAAGTTGTGTCAATGCTAAAAGCCTCTAAGTGGTTTTGAGGTTCAAGTCTTTCCTTCGGCAGCTGTTACTTTCTCACAGCTGTTGGAGCAAACGCTGAGTTCAGGCCTTAAGGTAACAACACAAAGGCATTTCTTGAGCAAAAGAGGCAGGCAGGCAGTCTTCACCAGCCTTGAGAGGGATTAAGGGATTTTGGATAACATGAATGTTTTTGTAATGACCGAAATGCAGTGGGTTATAAAAGCTGGAGGCAAAATGAGGTTTCTGCTTTACCAGAATGTGTTGTCTGTGTGTCCCGTGTGCAGAAAGCATTGTGACAGTCAGAAAATACTTGTAATAACAATAGAACAGCAAGAGAAGAAGTGAATATTAAAACAACGGGATAAAATAAGACTACAATGAGCATAAGAATAAACCATGCGGTACAAAACCAGACGAGATCCGAGGGAGAAAAAATTAGGTCAGAAACCATGACTTTGTGCAAAATTTAACCGCAGGGAGGAAGGCGTGGACATTACTCATCGCAGAGAGAAATAAAAAAAAAAATTAGACAGAGAAATGGATGGAAATAAACACACATGTCAAGCGCATATCTCCCCGCTCAGACCGCTGTTCTGTCATTCCCATGTCTGTTGGAGGTGACAAGTAGGCCCACTTGTGACAATATTATAGGAAAAAAGTGCTCCTGCAGGGGAACACTGACGACTAGTCTTTCAAAGGAGTAGTACACCTAAAAAAAAATCCAATATTTATTCCCATACTCTTTCATTTCCAGTTAATTTTTCACAGACCCATTTTTCTTCAACTGACAATACCTTTAACTTGTACAGACATGAGATTTATTTTATCTACTGATAATTAATTGGCATTTTATTCATTATTTATGTTGTCATTTTGTAGGAGAGGCTGTTTCAAAAGTATTTGTGAATTTTTTTTTTTTGTTCAAATGTTCGTTTTGTTTACATGTAATGTTTTTTAGGATCTTGAGTCTCTCACCTCAACAAATTCACAGAGTGCGGACAATAAAAGAGGGGAATGTGAAGATAAGAATGTTTCTATTTACAACCTAGAATTACAATCCAATGTGGATAAAAGATCCTTAACAGGACACTGAGCTCTTAAACTTTCAAACATTGGCTTTAACATAGGCAAATTAAAAGGTTAATTAAGTTTGTTGTCCTTATCCAACCACAGGTGTACAAGTCTGGAATAATCTTCATTTGGTAAATCGATCCTCTCCAGACAGAATGTCTAGATATGTTAACATATCTAGACAAAAAGTCGAACACTGGGTGTAAATAGTGCAGTTATATCCCAAATGAAAACTTTTTTTCTCCCTGTCCACTTTTATAAATCCAAGGCTGAAGCTTCACAAGCACAAAATCAGATTATTGACTGGTATTCAAACTGCTTTTACAGACGACAGACAGCTGTCAGTAACAGTGAAATGACAGAAAACTCCAGCCTCAGGTTAATCTGGTTTGGACCAATAGGAGCCACAGAAGTGAGGGGAGACAAAACGACTGAGTTGAGACTAAAACGTAGTGATGTGGTCTGAAAAAGAGACAAGGGGGAAGTGACAGAAGGAAAGACACAGTGTGACAGTGAGACAGGGAGAGGAGGAGGGATGGGAGATTGTCTTTGTTAGCTTGTGTGTTCATTATGGGATGCCTTCCATCCCGCCGTTGGCAAGGGGATGGCAGCATGGAAACAGCTGTTCCCCTGTTACCGCGGAAACAAGAGAAATGTTGGACATTAAAAAAATGACTTATTCTACAAGCCTGCGTGTGTTCATGTATGTTCTTTATGTGTGCACGTGTAGATGTCTTTCTATGGCTTTGTGTTTGTGTGTATATGCGTGTGCGTGTGTGTAATGTCTTTCTATGGTTGTGAGGACAAATTTAGGTTTGAAACCATTGTTGTGAGGACATGACTGTTCCTCACGCCTTCAGAGGGCTGTTTGAAGGTTAAGTCAATGATTGTTCTCACAGAGACTGAATTACAATTATTAGGAACGACGTGTTTCAAACTGTTTCAAATTCATGAGAGCATTTTCAAGTGCAAAAACACCGAGCGGAGTAAACATCCTGAAAGGCTTTCTGAAAGGCTCTACTTCTGACTTGTTTAGAATCTCAAAGTATTCTGTCACATCCAGAGGTGTACAGAGGTGTTCAGCTGCCACCTTAATTCCCAGCAAAAGACTGTCAGGTCAGGATATCATCAGTCCTTGACTAAACCTGAAAATAGGCTAAAACAAAAACTGGTTGTAGCCCGTGAGACATGTTTGAATTGGTAAAATTCTAAATAATTGTTTGCTTTGAAGCATACAGATGGGGTCCAAATGAAAGGAATAGGAGGTTTTTTGGAAATTAGCTAGGTACTTTCTCATCAAAAGTCAGAAGAGAACATCTATACCACTCCCATGTCTCTGTTTTTAAAGTATGGAGCCGGACCTAAGTTGTGGTTATCTTAGCTTAGCCTAAAGACTGAGAGCGGGAGGGAACAACTAGCCTGACTCTGTCCAAAGTTCGAAAAACACATCTACCAAGTCCTCTAAAGCTCAGAAACCGTTACAGCCCATAACTCACTATAAAACCACAATTTGTTGCTGTCGGAGGGTCTGTTTTTGAGCTTTGGGGAGAACCAGACTCGCTGTTTACCTGTATTCAGTCTTTATGCTAAGCTAGGCTAACCACCTTTTAGCTCTTGTTACTTAATGCACAGATGTTAGTGGCATTGATCTTCTGTTTAACTGTTTTGAGATCGGGTGACTGTGAAGGTCATAGTATGATTCCTACTGCTGTATTTTTAAACTCATCAAACCTTTTACTGTCCCCTTATACCTTGTATGGAAGAATGTGCATTTGTTTTACTATAAAGCCAGAAATACTTTTGTGAAAACATACACTCAGAGACCCTGTCCATATACTTTTATTGTACTTTTGGCCTGGGGCTTTTTTTCCGGGTCTGGTCTATGTGCCTTAGCTGCTGTCAAACAATATCTTTATACTAAAGTATACAATTGTACTTTAGACAAAATAGTGTCCGTCCAACTTTGTGTCAGCAGATTGGGGAAGGCCCTAACAATTGTTTTCGGAGTTTGGTGTGCAGCAACTTGCCAGCCTGCACAGAGGCCTGACCTTGACCCCATACATCACCTTCGGGATGAACTTATAACAATGACAAGCCAGGCTTAATCGTCCAATACCAGTGGCCAAACTCATTAAAGCTGTTGTGGATGAATAGTAGCACACGTCTGTAGTCAGGTTCCAAAATCTTGGGGAAAGCCCTACCAGAAGAGGAAATTAATGCCTGTGGTTTTGGAATTAAATATTCAGCATTCCCCTATGCCTGTAATATTGTCCACATACTTCTGGCCGTGTAGCGTATGTTTCTCCACTCTTTTATTCAGGTGTTTTCTTTGATGAATCTGTATCTGCAGTCAACTAATTTGAAACTTTTTTAACAAAAGGAAATTTATTTACAAGGACAAAAACAGTTTATACATAGTCATGTTAACATGCACTGCAAAAGAAGCTTTGATGGAAGGTCTGTTAAAAGATTTTCCATTTAGAAATGTCACTTTATTTCTACATCTGTAGTGATTAAATTTAATTTCAGTACATCTTCTAAATCATATTCTCCCTTAAACAGGCTTCGACCTCTACAGAAACTATTATATTAAACATCAGTGAACATTGTGTGATTTTGAATACTGAAGTCACATTGTGAAAAATAAATGTGATGATGATAAAAACACAATCATCAAATCAGTTCATCCTGTCGGATCACATGTTTTCCCCTCTTCATCGCTGCTGCTGGAGGAAGACGGCGGCACTTCCTCGCCCATCCTCTTTAACTTGCCTTTGTAGTACGCCTTCTTCATCCTGAAGGCCTTCTCCTTCTGCCGGGCTGCTTTCCTCTTTTCCCTCACCAGCTCCTGCTCCCATGCCAGCACCTTCATCCTGTTCTCCCACTCCAGGATCTTCATCTGCTGCTGCTGCTCCAGAGCCTCTGTTCTCTGATGGAGCTCCAGCCTCGACAGGTCTACGGAGTCGTTCTGAACCAAGCGGCGGCCGGCCCCCTCTGTCTCGCTGCTTGATGGGTGGAGACGCTGGCTGATGAGCCTGGAGGTGCCTGCAAGGTCAGAGTTCAAGGAGGTCAGTGGGGGGAAACTTAGTGCTCCTCAGTGTGCTGGTCCAGTATATATTGTTAAAACTAACTTTGCATATTTTTGTATCAAAATTCAAGTTTTTTCTGGTGCATCTTGAACTCAGAATGTAAAAGTAATTTTAAAGTTAAATAAGTCCCTCCACACAGCAGCCAAAAATTGCAAATCCGTTTAAGTGACCCTTTAAACCTCATGATTTAAAACATACTGACATGTGACCCAATGAGTCCAATTCTTATGTTTTTAATCAATGGGCATAAAGATGACTTCACAAATCACAAAATCAATATGATATACAGATGTGGTGACAAACAAAAAAATGAGATAAAGTGTCTTAGTCAAGTTTTGAACAGCTTCAGTGAACCTTGGCATTGATTCTACAAGTCTCTGGACTCTACTGGAGGGATGAACACTATTCTTCCAAAAGATATTCCCTCATTTGGTGTTCTGATGACGGTGGTGGAGAGCGCTGTCTGGCACATCAGTCCAAAGTCTCCCATAGGTGTTAAAAAGGGGTTGAGATCTGGTGGCTGCGAAGGCCATGGCATCTGATCCACATCATTTTCATACTCAGACCATTCATTGACCCCTCATGACCTGCATGGATGTTCTGCCACTCTCTTTTTATGGTTTTTCCCATGATAAATAAAAAACACTGCAGACAATGGCCCAGTTCTTTTGAGTGGGCCCGGACATCCGTTTATAAATGCATTCTGCCTTTTAATGCCACTCCTGCACCCAAACCAGAGGCCCTCTGACATTATCAACAGAAAGGGTGCTACATCAACTGCACGCACGCAGATGATTCAAACGACCATTGGTTTCATATATAGAGTATTTTATAGGTGACCAAGAACCCTTTGAGGATCTAAACCTGTGTGTCGACCAGAGGAATCAGGGACTTAATTCAGTTCCTGTACAATAGTTTGAGGTATTAAAAACAGTCCCTGCGTCGTGGGTAGTATTTCAAGCGGAGGTGGAATCTGCAGAGCTGACCATCACTAATTGGTCAAACAAGACCCCCAGACAACTACTACTCGTGTACAGCTTCAGTCACATAATAAGGAAGCAGTGGGCGCCATTAATATCTAAATATTAGGATGTGTCACGGATATTTCTGTTGTTTTTTTAATCCATCATCTGTCTATGTTGCCTCATTTTCAAGGCTCTTCAAACACTGCTTTGAGACTTTCCTTTTACACCTATACAGCTATACTTTTACAGCAAACTCCTAGTCCTCTATGTTAAACATGTTAAACATGCTCTTGAATAATACCATTAAGACTGGAATATCCCACATGTGATTTCGGTTATGGTAACTCTTACTGATTTCAATCCAAGAAAGACTACTCCTGCACACGGACTCCAACAACAAATTTAATTAAATAGATAAAAGTAGATTTATTTAAATAAATTTAAAAACATCCAATAAGATTTTCATCAGATCTAATTAGGATCAAAATATTTTCTATTTAAATGTTAATTTTTGTTTGCATCGAAAGTGCAGGTGTTACTCCTGTGATGTGTGTATAATTACACTCCTTCCTCCTCATCCTCAGTAATGGTAGCCTAAACAATGCTCTTATTCAGCTGTATACACGACCATTTCCGAATTAAGGGTCTTATCTTTATCAGGATCAGACTGGAATATCACAGTTCATGTAAACATGTTCATTCATAGGTCTGGACACGCATCAATATTTGCCAACATTCACTGTGCAAGTGTTTCTAGGCAACAAATACCGGAGCAGCTGGCAGAGCTTTATATGGGGGTACCTGGTGCTGTGAAGTAGGCAGAAGGAAATGTCACATCCTGCAGCTCTGCATTGTGGGAGGTGGAGTTTGTAGTGGCGCTGTGGTGCAGATCTGACCAGTCGCTGCCTGTTATTCTGTCCGAGGCGTCACGCTGGAGGCAGATGGCCACTTGCTCCTTGCTGTCCTCAGTCTGAGAAGAAGGGAACAAAGTGGTTTACGTGATTATTTCATGCTGCATTATGAATCTTAGTTTTCCATGACTATGAGCTGCCCCAGGCTTATTTTAATGCTGTTCTTTGCTTTAAACTCTGCTACTGTTTCTAAAATAGATGTTAACCAAAACAATAAATTTGATATTTACCCGATTTACGCTGCCGTTCATCTGCCCAGCGGCATTTATCATCATCAAATTGCCTGCTAATAAGCAAAAAAAGGACAGGGAGACAGTCAGGGAGGGACTGCAGGTAAATGTAGTTCAGGAAAATGTGCAGAGAGCGCCTCCCTCTGGTGAACCGAGGTACAACATCATCTTCACACACAAACACTTAAGAGACAAACACACATGTATCCAAAGCACCTTACAGTATCATGGCTGCACATATTTGTGTGGATAACACCAAGTGGAAATTGGTACAATCTGTGTTTGCAACAAACTGAACATCGATAAAACTGTTCCGACTTTGTTGGTAATGAGGCATGACTGCAAGTGAGATATCCATGAGCATGTGAAACAGACAGATGTAAATCTTTACTTAAACAATGAAAAGTTCTAAAATGTCAGCCTCAAATTCACTGTCGGTAAAGCAGTTTCAGGTTTGAGGAGTTTTGTAAATACAATTTGAAGTAATTAGAAATGCTACACATTAACACTGTGGTGTCAAATTCAGGGATTATTTAATCAGTTTCCAGGCAGGCTTCCTTTTAGGTTTAACTGTTTGGTAAACCGAACATGCTTTGGTGCAGAAGAACAATAAAGTGAGAAGGCAGACAGTCTTTAGTTCTCATGGCAGCAAGTATGCACCCTGCTGAAATGCCCTGGAGCAGAATCACTACAAATCCCTGAAAAAATTCCAGTGCTGCAGTTTTGTAGCTAATTCTGATCACACTGTAAAGAGATCAAGAGAAAAGAGAAGCTCTAATTTAACTCTAAACTTTGTATTTACTCTACAAACATTAAACCACCCAAAAACAGACAGAGTTCTCAAAGACAGATGTCCCAAAACCTGGAAACAGCAAAACCAAACCGATCTGCTTGGCTAGATAGCACTGGGTGAAGAATGGTTTTTTTTGCTTGTTTTGTGGATGAACTTTCCCTTTAAACATCGAAAACTGAGCTTTAAACCCATTTAAACTTCTCTGCAACATGCACTCCTGTTATTAAAGGGAGTTCAACAGAAAACGTCTTTGTACTCTGCTGTATAAATATAATAATCAGGTGTTACATATACTTACCACAAACAGGTTTACCCTGAATCTGGGGTAAACGAATGGATAAATATATTATAGTGTGTTAATGGGCTCGGGTCCATATGGTCTTTAAGGGTAAGTATCCCATAACACCTCTATATCTTAAGGTTACTAGATGTCTGGCGTGCTATTTTAGTAAATAAACCTTGAAAAATCAATTATTTCTATTACCATTATCGCTACTACATCATAGTGAAAACAGTTTCACTTGAAACTGCATATTTTCGACTAGAGGTCTGACTATTTTGAAGTTCTGTATGAAAGCCATGCAAGTTTCCTACGGATCACAACTCCTGAAACTGGACACTTCATATACTGCACTACAAGATGACTTTATTGTTGTCATGCATGAATCTAATATATGCGCATACAAAAAAAAACAAAAACACGCCCAGACAGGGACAAGCTGCTGTTGATGCCCTGGGAAAGATGTTTCAGAACAACTGTTCGAGCCAAATACACACACCCACCACCTACCTCCAACAGACCTGTACACCACAACCCACAAATAAACCAGCTGAGCAAACAACGACGATCAACTGGTTCTGAATTACATGAACTCATAGATATTTGTAAACGCGTCTGAGGGCATGCTTTTTAAACTGTTTTCCAGTTTTAAAATGGAAGCCCAGCTACCTTCCACTAGCTTGCGGACCGCTGCTTTGTGACCCGCTCCCCCTGCGTGGCTGGTGAGAGCAGCCTCGCCCATGGTCTGGAGTTTGATTGATTTACAACAGGCCCTACATCTGGCGAAGTGAATGTCCTGGACGTCCTTAACCAACCAGTCTTTGTAAATTTCCTTAGAGAGCCAGGAGTCTTGGAATTTACATTTCCCAGGCATAGTTAGCTGTGAAGTTAGCTGGACCGCTACCTAACATCCAGCCACTTACCTTCTAGTGCCTCCTGATGCATCCACGGTCTACTCGGAAAATCCACAGGCGATCTGTTTGTACCGTTGGGCTTGACGGGAATTACTCTATATGTCGACATAAAGTTAGGAAATGTCCATAAAGCAGCACTGTTAGATCTACTTAAGCTACTTCATTGGGCGTCTATGTTTTTAAAATTACTCAAAGCAAGACAAAGAACAAAGAACGTGTAGAAAAGGCACAACTGCATCTGCTACTGTAGTGGAGAAAACAAAACATAGTTGTTTGAAAGCAGCCAATTAACACGGAGTAACTAGCCTATGAGTCATGTTAAAATAATTTCTGAGATTGATGCTAAACAAACTGCATTGTTCCACAAAACACCTAAAGGCAGCACAACTCAATTGCGGTCGGTCACATGCGTCGTCCCCTTCAATACAAACACGGCTAACTTTTTTTTTATAACCAATCAGCGTTGGGAAAGTCAGTAGTGTAGCCTGATTGGTTAAAAGGAGGCACGGAAGACAGAGCAGAAACACATGGGTACCGGGCTGCTGGTCGTGGATCTTAAATAACGATTTGAAACACATTTTGGTAGTATTTGAGGCGTTTAGTAAGTAAAGCATGTAGCAGAATTACATAGACCTAGAAAAGTTACTTTTCTTTATTCGTACTCACCAAATAACTCGAGTAGTGCTCTTGCATTTCGCTTGTTATGCTAACTGAAAGGCTAATGGTGACTGCACGCAACATAGACTTTATCAACATTTTGCAGGTTTGCCAACTTTTCTGGCTTTTCCCAGGCTTTGTATCTTTCAGGCACCCTTGACAATGTGTCAAAAGTTATTAATCATTATTAATAATCAAGTTATTAATCATTAAGAGATGGAGACAGCAGCCCTGGTAGCTCCAGTCACAGCTCTGGAGTTCCTTCAGGATTCATTTCTCCTGACAGGTAGGCAGCAGTGTTCCAAAACAGCACACAAGTGATTGTCCTACTGATTTGTTTTTTGTTTTGTTTTTTTCACTGATCAAATATCAGATCTGTTTTGGCTACTAAAAATGTGTATTTTTGTTAGGGTTTCACCACAAAGCTTGACATACAGTAGACGAAATAGGCCTTTAAATGTCTTTGGTTATATAAACATGAGCTGAATGATATACAGTTAGGCACTACTGTTCTACTACTACTATATTTGTTAGTTTGAATTTAGACTCAAAGGCTTTATAAAGGACTGCACAACACACATTTAACTTAATTTTCTGTTACCCTTTCTTGGCAGGTGAAGGTCCAGTCTTGATGGTGTACAGTCTCCAGCCTCGCCCCAAAGCCCGTGCTTCAGTGAGTGTGCTCCAACACTACAGAATCCATGGAATAAGACCCAGAAGTCAGGCCACTGTCCCAGCACGGAGCTCTGCCACAGGAACCTACGGGGAGAAGAAACATGGTTAGCACGAGCAGATGTAGTTTACATTTTTTTCATATCTGTTGCATTCAGTGAGGTTTTTCTTTTTCTTTATTATAATTTATTTGTATTTTTAAATTGACACGCAGATTTGAGTCAAGTAAAATAGACAGGCAAGCATTGGGAAAAGGTACTGTTTATTATATTTTGTTGATCTGCAGGATTTTTTATAATAATTATGAAACAAAGTAATGAAGGGCTTCTCCTTTTTCTCTCCTTAACTTGATTCTAAATACTAAAGATATGTTTGCAGGTGTTTACATAAATCTCAGGGGATAGGAATGAATATTATCTATAGCTGTAATGGCTGGATGAAAAACTGTTCCGTGTTGGTAAAGGGTTTGCACTCACTCACAGCTCTCGAGTTATTTTTGCAGATGTTGTTTTTGTGTTTATTCACTCTCATATATTCACAAAACCCCTCCTCGTCTGTCAATCCCCAGGACTGAGCTCCACTGCAGAGCCCAACTTCTATGACCTAGCAGTCTTTGGAGGCAAGGCTGTGAGGCTGGTGAGGCTCCATGTGGATCTCCAGGAAGAGGACCCTCTGCATTTGGAGATCTTGGGTCCCCTCACGGAGTTACAGGACTGGGCCCTGGATGTGCGCTGGCTTTCTGGAGACAAAGACTCACTTCTCTGTGTGGCTGTGGCCCACAATAGTGCTCTTCTACTGGATGTCAAAACGGGAACTTCCCTGTTACAACGCTCCTGTCTGGAGGGCTGTCTGCTATACTCTGCCCTCCTTCTGATACATGAATCTTGGGCAGATGCCGTCTTAGTAGGAGGGACTGTTTTCAATCAGCTGGTTCTCTGGAAGCCTGGAGGAGTAGAAGGAAGTGGTTACGAATGTAAAGCTCCAGTTGAGAGACGTCTGCTGGGGCACAGCGGGGTCATCTTCAGCATCTCATACTTCCAGGAGAAAGGGTGGCTGGCTTCAGCCTCTGATGACCGCAGTGTAAGGGTGTGGGGTGTTGGTGCTTTAGGGGGCCCTGGAGGCAAGTGTGGGGACTTGAACCCAGCCTGTTTAAGGGTCCTATATGGACACCAGGCTAGGGTTTTCTCAGTGCATCTCTCCCCTGGGAAAGTGTTCAGTGCTGGGGAAGACGGGGCCTGTTTAGTCTGGGACTGGGCTGGAGGTGGGAAAGTGGTTCAGACGTTGAAGGGTCACCGTGCAGGGGGGGTGCGCGCGTTGGCAGTCAGTGAGGGAACAGGAGATGAAGAGAGATGGGTGGCTACAGGGGGTGCAGATGGAGGGGTGAGGTTGTGGAGTTTGAGGAAGAGTGAGGAGAGGAAGGAGAACATGGAGGAGGCAGTGACAGAGAAGCTAACTGACCTGAAATTCCCTGGTCACAGCACGCCTAAAGTGGTTTGCGTAGCAGCAAAAGAGGGTGAAACTGCAAGCTGGAGCCAAAGTAAGTTTGTGGTTTGCACTGACCAAGGAATAGTCTATCAATACTGCAGTGGGCAGTGGGAGATTGTATGGCAAGGGGCTCCTGATTTTCAGTCCTACTGTGTGATGGAAACAGTATCCATCACTGCGAAAGACTCAACAGCCAAGGTTCATTTGTGTGCTTTGGGAAACCTCAGCGGGTCCATTCAGGTCTTCCCCATTGCTCATCCTCAATCTGGTATTCTTCTCACAGGTGGATCAGGGAAGATCCACAGTGTTATTTGGCAAGAGGGAAAAGAAGGTATGTGTTTGCTAGTATCAGGTGCTGAAGGACTCGTCTATCGCTGGTGTATAGAGGTAAAATTAAATGAAAACTATTCCTTAGCTCTCAAAGTAAATCCTCTTCCTCCTTTCCTCCTTCCCCCCTGTGCCAAACGCTGGCTGTTGGCTGCAGTGTGCCTCCGCTCAAGGTCACAGGAGACGCTGTGGGTTTGCGGGGACAGGAGAGGGTCCCTGCTTTTGTTTCAGGAAGGAGGAAAACTCATGCAAAGGAAGGGAGATAATGCACAGGTGGATGAAGGTTTGCATACAGGCACTGAACAAAGTGAAGATGAGAAAAATAGAAGTGATGGAGATGGAAAAAGCAGTATCACGGAGCAGAGAGAGAATAAAGAAATGCATGACCTAAAGCTGCAGCCACTGAGCTGCCTGTTCGGGGTGCATGGAAAACAAGGTGTAACTTCAGTATATGAATACCAAGGACTCCTCTACAGCACTGGCAGGGATGGCTGTGTTCGAGTTTTTAGAGTGCAGCCAACACCACCAGAGAAACTTGAAGAAAACCGAAAAAATAGTACTGGAAAGCCTGTAGAGAACAAAGAAAGACTTCAGCTGGAGGTTCTGCGAGTCCAGCGGGCCTGCAAGGGTATGGAGTGGCTTGAGAGAGTTTTGATTCTTGAACCTGAAATTCCCGAGGAAGAGGAGGTCAGGGAGGAATGTCAGAACCCCTCTAAGACAAAGCAGAGCTTCAGAGGAGAAGAGGTAAAGGCAGATAACAAGGCAAGAGAAGTCAGGTTTGTCATTGCTGGCTTCCACGCTGTCCACTTTGTGGTTTGGGACCCAGTGAGGCAGGAGAGGTTGTTAGTGGTACCCTGTGGTGGGGGGCATCGCTCTTGGACTCTCTGGCCACCCCACAAAGGGGTTTGGCCTGGATTTGGAGCCCTGGTCTTCATCAAGAACGGGGCTGTCCTGGCTTCGCAACCCCCTGGAGAGGAACCAAGCTGGGCTGGGAGGGCAGGAAGGACTGGAGGATGGGGCCTGAGAGAGGGCATCCATGGGAGGGGGATTGGGTGTGTATGCAGGCTGGGGAGGATAGAGGGAACCGGGAAAGACATTCAGGCAACTGGAAATATGACTGAAACTGAGAGAAGGGAGGTGGAGAGAGAGGGAGGGCATTGGGAGGTAGTGGTGACAGGAGGCGAGGACACCAGCTTAACTGTCCTGGCAGTACATCCCAGCTCTGGCAACATGAAAGTTCTCTCAGTTATTACTGACCACATCTCCAGCGTGCGGACGGTGACGGCGGTAACGCGTCCAGAGGGAGAGAGCGCTAAGCAATCACAGTCTCTCTCTGCCTTTCTCGTGTCAGCCGGCGGCCGGGCTCAAATGCAGTGTTACCGGCTGTTGATCGGCTGGGACAGTGAGAGACTGGCGCCCTCCTGCCAGGTGATCCAGGTGGCCGGTCACCGATTGGACGAACAGTGGGAGAGGAGGCGGAACCGACACAAGACGGTGAAAATGGACCCAGAAACAAGGCAAGTTGTAACGTTGGAGGCAAAGACAGAAACTGATGTGGATTAAGAAGCTGTGTTGTCCCATCATCTGTGTTTATTTTCTGCACATATGTAAAACGAATTCATAAAGAAATTGACTTTTTCTTTTATGATTATATAACATTAGCTACTTTCAAGTGCCTTTTCCTTCTTCCCCTTTCTTTTGTCTTTATTCCCTTCCTTCCTCCCTTCGTTTACTCTAGCACTACACATTTTCTAACATGTCTATAGACTTTAGATTTCTAGAGATGAAGAATTTATCCCCTACTCTTGTCCTGTATCTACCTCTCTTACCAGTTGTGTCTGTGTGTTTTCAGGTACATGTCCGTAGTGGTGGTGGATGAGAGGACTGACTGTGTTCTTCTGGCTCTGGCCTGCAGCGACGGAGCTGTCAGGTTGGTGTCCATCACAGCAAATCTGACACATCTGTTCTCAACAGCAGGAGAAAGGAGAAGAGTGTTATGGTATCAAAACCGCATGTCTTCCAGCTGCTTGAGTGTTTTCTTTTCCCATGAGTGTTTTCTTCAGGAAACTGCAGCAGTGATGATTGTACCTGAATGTAAGACAAAGTTGAAATGTGTCGTTGCATGCAAGCATACAACAGATTTGTAAGCCTAATTAAGTTCATATAACTTGTGCAAAACTTAAACATGCATTTTATCAAAATGGGAATGATGGGTTGTCATGTCTCCCTCTTGGGATGCTGTTTCATCAGTTTTGAGTTTCCTTCTTGTGTTACTTAATTGTACTTAATAGGATGCTGTCCTTTTCTGTGTCCCCTAACCTCCATCACTGTATCTGCCAGATTGTTCTCGGTGAGTGAAGTTAAACGTCAGGTTGATTCGTTGTGGGAGACGTTTTACCACCAGCGCTGTGTGCTCAGTGTCGCCACCTGCAGCCTAGAGGATGGAAAAGGCAAAAGGTAACCCTACGTTTGTTCAACCTTCCTTTCAACTTATTGATAGTCTTGCTTTGAAAAACGCATATGAACCAAACAACTGACCGTTTTTTTTTTTTAATATATTTTTTTTATTATTTTAAAGCACATCACTTTCGAAAAGAGTAGTGACCATCAGATGACATATAGGAATTCAGTGTTTAAAGCTCAGTATATTTAGGTTAATTTTCAATCTCCAACATGTTTACTCTACCTTTCCTGGGAAAAAATGAAGAAAGCAATCTCTTATGTACAGTAATGTTTATATCAATTACACTCTGCCTCTCTCTCAGGTACAAGCTGCTTTTCAGTGCTGCAACAGATGGGAAAGTTGCAGTGTGGGATTTGACTGAAGCTTCTTCCTCAACCGATAATTCAAGCAGTGCTCCCACTCTACCAATCCCCTGCCTCGACTTTCCCGCCCACCAGAGTGGCATTAACTCATTGGCTGTTTGGGCAGAGAAACTGGGACAGCAAGAGGACGGTTGCCTGGTAACTGTTGCTAGCGGAGGGGATGATGGGCAGCTGACGGTGTCCACCATTAGGGTGCATTACCCAGAAGATGGGAAGACTGGTGGTAGCAGAGGTGGTGATTCTCAGATTTCTGAGATGCTAATTTCATCACAAACCCAGTTCCAACCCCCAAACCAGCTTCGGCTCCATCTGCACGCCCACTTCCACATCCCACTGGCCCACGCAGCCCCTTTGACAGCCCTGAAGCTCCTGACCCCAGGCCTCCTGGTCTCCACATCCTCAGATCAGAGGGTTTGCCTGTGGAGGCTCTGCAGTACCAGTATCAGCCACAGAAGGACGCTGTGCTCCCACATTGCAGATGCTGCAGGACTTGCAGTGTGGGAGGGGCACATAATAGAGGGCAAGGAAGGAAATGAAAAGGGGAGCCCGAGATTTGAGTCTGAGCAGGAGATTGCAATTGTGAGAAGAAAAGGGAGTCAGGCAGGATTAGAAACAGAAGATAAGACCAGAGAGGGTAAGATAGGAGGGAGGTTCTATAAGGAAACAGATGATGAGGCCAAGGTTGGAGAACCTGTCAAAGCAGTAAGCGAGACAGGCGACCCAGTTTGTAAGACCAGTGATGAGAACGAAGGTGGATCAAGATATCAAACAGAGACCGACAGCGTGGGTAAGACAGAGAGTGAGGTGAACACTGACACAGGTTTGAAAGATTGTTGTGAGATCAGGGGAAAGAGAGAGAAGACGGGATGGGTGTTGGTCTGTGGCCAGGGTCTCCAGCTACTCCGAGTCAAAAATACAGAGATGGATGCAGAGATGTGGAAAGAGGAAAGAATAAAAAGAGAGAGGGGAAAGGTGAATCACAGCGTTAAAGTGACTTTACAAGAAAAGGCCACATAAGTTGAATCAGAAAACAGTGGTGGTCCAACCTGTAACTTCCTGAATGTACTCTTTTTTTGGTCATTATTCATGAATTACCTGTAAAAATTACTTTTAATGTACATTTTAATTAAAGGGTATTTATTTTTAGAGCTTTCTTGTTAAGAACTTGGTAATTCTACATCCAAAAGAGAGACAGAGAGATGGCTACAGACGGGAACATTATCAAACCTTTATGAAGAGATATTAAACTGTTTAAATTTCCTTCATGGAGTTTTAGATTAGTTAAAGTTTTTCTTGACCTCTCTGAAGCGCCTGCGTGTCATGAATTTCTGCCAGCCTGAAAAAATCCAAACAAAAACATCGAAGATGTGGCCAGCAATTCTGTCTGGAATCACGCTACATTTCTGCAGGTAATAACACAATAACAAAAAGTGTTTGGTGCTCATCGAGGAAAAATCAAATTCCATGGCTATTTCAAGAGAACAGTAAAACTATCTGATGCGTTTGGGCCATCTGTGGCCTCCTTCAGGGAATAGCACCACACTGCACAAAGATGGCTGAAATGACTGGAGTTATTTTTAATGCAGTATGTTGCATCTCAGCCAGCCAGAAAATAAAGCCCTTTTACTTGAAGAGAGCCATGGGACTCAATTTTCAGTGAGAACAAGGCCAAACCAAAGACTGCCTTTACCAAATGTCTCCCTGAACCAAAATCCACAAAGAATTGGGGAGATTTGAGGTTTAAATCTAGTATATAGTTAAAACACCACTATTCCCGATTTGCCCTTGAGCAAGGCACTTGATCCAGATTGTTTTAGTGAAGAGCGGCTCTCCCCCCAGTCACCCGTGCCCACAAATGGCATCATCCTGGCATCATGTTAGACTGAAAACTAGCAGACGACATGTGATGGTGTACGGTACATAAGAAAATGCAACATATACAAATCATAACAAGAGCTCCCTGAGTAGACCTGACCGGTCCTATAGAGCAGAGGTTCCAAACCTAGGAGACAGAAACACCACAAGTGGTTGGAGATAGGAAATAAAAAGCACATTTCTGCTACACAAAATTATGATTTAGGGAGTTTTTTTTGTCTGATTTTTTTGTTTGTTTTGTTTATGAGATGCTGGACAGCTTTTTGTCTTCATACCGCTGAAATTATTCAAATAAACCAATCAGCTTGGCTTATGACCCGAGGAAAAATTTACAAGCAGTCATAAGCCAGAAAGAGAACTGACAAAACCATGTGTGTTTGGTCTTCTTCTTCTTTTTTTTTTTCCCCTTCAAGACAAATTTTAAATGTTGTCCTCTTTTTTTTTTTAAAGGGTTTGGTATTGGTTATGATTAGGTTTAGATTGAGGTTAGGCTAAGGGTTGGGGTTGACATTGGTGGCAAGGAAATACATCAGTGAGGGTCCTCACACATGTAGAAGTACCAAAGTGTCAGTGTATTTATTTCTACTGCAGCAAGTATTTGCTTTTCCAGTCACCCTTTGCATTAATGGTATTACTCACTGAAAAAAACAACAACAAAAAACATGTTTGTGTGATTGTGCATACACAGTTTTGTTTACAGTTGCAGGGTTATGAAATAGTATTTCTTTTGGGATTATTAAGGACTTATTAAAGAGTGTGAACATGGAGTGTGTTTGCTTGGTTGAAGGTGAGGGTTTGTACAATTGTGCCCACTCGTACTGTGATTATATTGTGTGCACGTGCTCTGAGAGGCTAATTTAGCAATGTAGAAGCAGAATGTGATGTGATATGAAAGGCTAATCCTGCCCAAGTGGCAGGTTGATATGGGACCGTCTGGACAATTATCTGTATATTTTTTGTGTGTCTGCCTGCTATGCAAATGTAGCTGTGTCAGATGAAATGTGAGAGTGCTGGCAGAATGTTCACCTGTGCCACATTAAATGTCATACACTGTAGATTAAAGTGAATGTGTGTGTGTGTGCATTGGTGTTTGTTAATTCTCAGTCACCAGGCTGGAATTTAAATGTAGTTGTCAGATGAGGTGTGCACCTGTATTCCTAGGTGTGTTTGTGTGTATGTGTAATGGTCTAAAATGCTGATGTTACTGAAGAATTCCGCTAAATGAGATGTGAGTATGCCTGCCTGCATACACTGTTATCAATGTGTGTGTGTGTGTGTGTGTGTGTGTGTGTGTGTGTGTGTGTGTGTGTGTGTGTGTGTGTGTGTGTGTGTGTGTGTGTGTGTAGGTCTAGGTGGGGGTCAGAGCCCACGAAGGGGCCAACTGCAGGAATCCATGAATATTTTAATATTTTAGCCCCGTCTCAAGTTGCCTTTTGTCGAGGACCCACCTCACCACCTGCCACTCAAAGTGAGTGAAAAAAGGAGGAAAAGAGAAGAAGAAAGAAAACTGATGTCATCCTGTAAATGAACAGTGAAGGGGGAGAAGGGGGGAGAAAAGATGGATAAAAGGAGGGAACTGAGGGGAGATCCTGCCACTCACAAACAGAGAGAAAGGCAGAAAGGGAGGAAAACAACAGGCACACTTCTATTTGTTCAAAGAGAGGGAAAGGAAAGGAGAGGGAGAGGGAGAACACAGGAGTCTAAGTACCTGTGTAGCCACCACTATCACTTACACAGGAAAGAAAGGGTGAGAGAAAGGGAGGAGGGAGAGTGAAAGCCCCAGTGCTGACAAGGTCCACAAGAGGGAGAAAAAGGGGGAGACAGAAATGGAGAAGGCACCTGCCGCACTGAGCGTCACTGCTGATGTTAGTTAGGTCACAGAAGAGAAAGAGGGAAAGACGAGAGAGAGACAGAGAAGTGGAGAAATTGAAGGAGACAAGAGACAAAGCAGAAAAACAAGGGAAAGGACTGATTGATGAGCGAGGGAGCTGTCAGATGAGACACGGGGGGATGGTGCTTCCCAAAACCAGGATGTATGTCTGTTGTAAATTTTTTAAGTTTTTCTAGCCAGATTTGATTTGAATCAATCATCTTCTGTCTTCAAAACAAAATGTTGAGCGAGAAGAAGTGACTTACGGAAGCCAGCCTAAGAAATCATCAGCATCTGTGTGTGTGTGTGTGTGTGTGTCTGTGTGGGATGTTTTGCTTGAATCAGGAGAGCAAGGCATAAGAGTGCTGCTGTCAAGGTGCTGAAGGAGTGACATTTTACACCCATTAAAAAGGTAAATGGCCTACACACACTCTCTACAGCTTTCAATCACCACTCCTCACAATGTGCCATTCACTGTGTTTATTCCCTGTCATTTACCATAACCCTAATCTGCAACTCTGACATGTTAGCTTACTTTTGTACTAAGAAGACATCCTTCATTTTACAGGATTTTTCCTATCTCTGTTTCATCCGCACGTTTGGAGCAAGGACAGAGCAGTGACCTTTACTCTTTTCCCGTTTCGAAGTGTCACTCACACAATGAAGTGTTGCATGTGACATTGAACTGAAAAAAATAGTTTTGATTTGAAAATGGTTTTATTCTAAGACTCTCAAGGGTGTCATGAGCTTACGAATGCTCAAATATTTGCACTCTGTTGGTGCTTTGTAGAACAAAATCACATGCACTGTAGACAGTCTGAATCTAGCACAAGGTTTTTAATAACTACACCCGGGGCAATAACACCCCCTTGAATGTCTTTTTTTTTTTTTTTTTTTTTTGCACAAAGGTTATGTTTTCATTTCTGTTAATTTAGTTTTTTAGCAAGATATCTCAAAAAAAAGAGTAGAACAATATTTGGTGGACAGTCACGTTATGGGTCAAGGATCAATTGTAGATCTAGGATTTTTAGCAGGATTCTTAGCATGGCAACATTTGCTAATTAGCCCTACACATACATAACATACAGCTGAGGCTGATGGAAATGTCATTAGTGTTACAGTTATCTAGTTGTAAACCAGTGTTTGACAAATTACAATTTTGACCTGATGGTGGCACTCGATGAAAAGTGTAGGGATTACTAAAGTTTTTAAAATTCAACCTGAGGGGAACATGAATGTGTGCACCATATTTCACAGTAATCCATCCACTAGTTGTTGAGACATTTCGCTCAGAACCAAAAATGTCAACCTCATGTTGGCACTAGAGGAAATATCAGGAGATCATGTCAATCTGTAGGTGTCATCCTCTGGGGTTCCATGGATGTCTGTATCCACTCTGGACCAAAGTGGACTTAACAGCAGACAGAAAAACCAACATTGCCATCCCTAGAGCCTCACCGCTGGCGTAGCTAATAATAAAAAAGACCAAGAAAAGAGGCACCAGCTAAAAAAGAAATTGTCCTTTAAAAGCAATGTATATTTGTATTGCGTTGTGTATGAACTGTCCCTGCAGTTTACTGTATGCATGTTGTAAAAGGCACACTGTAAACCTGTTTTCTACGAGTCTTGAAAACGTGTGTTTTGAAAAAGCCATACAGATTTCTGCTTTCAGGCATCCAAATTGGAGATATCAGGAGAACGGCTGCCTCTAATTGGTTCATCTGGGAGTAAAACAGCAGGTGATCCACCCATGACCCTCTCACCTCTTCATTTACAGAGGCTATTATGCTGAGGATTAGTGACACAACAGCATATGATGAAGATACTTCATTATCAGTAAATGTGTGTCACTTTATAATGATAAAAATTTCAAACCTAATGTTTTTTGTGAGGAGTTCTCAGACTAAACGTAAGTTTCATTGTCGGGGTCAGACTGAAAAGCGCAAACTGTCTCTTTTGATACTACAATTGGGAGTCGTTCAAATTCAACATTTTCTAATCCAACAAATCCAGTTTCTTTAACAAGTGAAAGCAGGCAGTAATGACTGTACTTGTTGTACAGCAGGATACACCTCATGCTATTCACTGATGGGTTTCACATCTTGCGTGAGATCAGTTTTTATGATGATATTCTGATCATCATCTGATCTCAGATGGAAATGGACAGTATTGCTAACACTAGTTTAAATAAATAAGATACTGTAATGAGAACTCTAACGGACAACTTTGAAATTACACCACCTTTCACCATAATGGCCCTGCCAGAAAAAGCCTTATTAACTTTTGTTCTTCTGTTATTTGCTATTGTCTTTTAATTTCTACACATGGCAATAGCTTTTTATAGAATTGCTTATGCAGCGGTCTTTCTCTCAAGCAAATAACTTGGAACAAATAACCAGGACTGTATGTCCTTCCTCTGCTGGGTGAAGGCGCTTCGTATTTGACAGCAATTAAAATGATTAATTCCGCATATTTTCCAATGCTGAAGCTTCAGAAAAATATTACGTAGACATGAACTTGCCTTATCACTGTAAAAAAAAAAAAGTGGGTTTTTCAACAAACAAGAACATCCAGTCCCCATTAATTGTAATATGTTGGTCCAATACACTCTAGTGTATATCCCAATACTATAATATTGACCAAATCTGTTTTGCGTATGCAGTGATTTCACATTTAAAGTGCTGCATCCATGCTAAATTTGCTCAGGTTTTGAATATGACACTGATATCCCACAATGCAATGGAAATGAAAATGGAAGAGCAGCTCACAACTAACAGAATATAAATTGTGAACAGCTGTGGCACAGCTTCTCTTTTTGAAAAGTGAAAACAGTAAGTACATTTTTAAAAATCCATTGAAAAAATCTATTAGTATTAGAAGCTTTCAAATGTGAAATTGGCAGTTTTGCATTAGTGTTCAAAAACTGCAGTTCAATTTTTGTCTGCGCATCTTGCATCATTTCTTGTTAGTATAAAATAAAAAACTAGATTTTCAGAATAGAAGGGCATAGTATATAATTAATAATAATAGCGTTATATTTAATGGAATTGAGATACAGCACTGATGTCATATCACAGTATTTCCATAGTAAAGTCATCCACTTAGAGAAACTCAAGCAGTTTTCTGCCACTTGACACAAAGTTACTTTGTGCAGTTTTAAAATTGTTATCAGAAATGTAACTCTCAGCCTTAGATTTATTCATTTCAATAAGCAGCAGTGATTTTTTTTTTTTTTGTATGTTAATATCATCAATTCAAACCTAGTAATGTGATACTTTATTCATTACTGTGGAAAAGGCTCACTTCCACAGAGGTCAGAGATGATCTTAAATTACAGAACAGCAGGTAGAGATTAAATGTGTCTTGCTCAAGGACATTTCATCTGGACAGATGTTTGTTTATTGGGTTTTAATTCATAGCATATCAGTTAACCATTTTTCAACCAACTACATTGACCTATATCCTTTTATTTTATCTTCCTATGTCCCCTTTCCTCTCCCAGCCAAGCCAACACACCTCTCCCCGGCTCTCCAGCGTTCCCGCCAGGCCAGTCACCAAAAACGCAGCCAGCAGCAGACATCATCCTCATCCTCCTCCTCTCATCCTCATCCGGGGCCTTCTTCCATCCTCCTCTCGGATACCACCATGGCGCCTTGGGGAGGCTTGGCTCTTTACGAATCCTCCTTTGCCTCAATCCCACCACCTCCTCCTCCACGACCTCCTCCACCTCCACCTCCACCCCCTCCTGCTCCTCAGCCTACGCCATCCACCCCTTATCGTGGGAGACAGAATGAAGAGGAAGAAGCTTCAAGTTCAAGTTTGAACTCTGAGGTTCCATTTCTGCCTCTGGCAGTCCCTCAGGACAGTGCAGGTATGACTGCAACAAGGGCCAGTCATGTCTAATCATGTAACCAAACTATTGTGTTTTCCACAAAAAGGTGACCTACTGTTAATTGTTTTATTTGAGTTGAGGGTAAAATTTATTGTGCTTAAAAGAAAAAACAGAAAAGTTCATAAAACATCCAGTTGGGTCCAACTATAGACCTCCCAGAGGTAATTGAGAGTTGATTACAACATATTTCCTATATTACCAATAATTTAAAAAAAAATCATAAATTTAAAATATATTTCAGTGATTGAAAAGTATCCTATATTGCAACAAGTGGAAATAAGGCCATTTCTTTATAACCCCTTCCTTTGATGTTCTACTACTACTTTTGAAGGAAGTGTGTTCAGGTATGCAGGAGCAGTACCAATCAAAACACACAGCTTTCAGTTTTATTCAAGAGGATTTACACGGCGTACGAAATAGTCCAAATAATTTAAATAATGGCTCAGAAAAACACACTAATGTCACCTTGTCCAACTGGATAGCATGAGGTACAGTTTAGCTAACATGAAGGTTAATGGGTTCTCGACTGACAGACCCAATATTACCATGTGTAGCACAGCAACTCCTTTTCTAAAAGAGGTCTATTAAGTAAACTGACCAAAATCCATATACTAATGAAGATGATATATAGGTGTAAGTTGGGAGTAGGGAGTTGACAATCAAACACAATCTGCTCAGTCCTGAGAAGTGATCTAATCGGGCCAGTGAAAACTGACCTTGGGTGTAGGACTTTTAAGATCACACCTAAAGAAGTTCTGCCTTTCACTCAACCGCAAAGTTTCACTTTACCGGCCCTGTCTTTTTTTCATAGTTTTGTGTTAATGTCTGCAGCCTATGTGGCATCCGTGGCAGTGTCTGTAACAACTTTCTGTTGATCGTGTAAGTTCATTTTTGAAAACGGAAGCTTGACAAAAACAAGAAACAAGAAAGGAGCAGTTTGCTGTTATTCTTTTAATGGCAACCATATTCCTAACCAAAACCATTTTTTTACATTAATGCACGTCTAACGCTCTGTGTCTCTGCAGGTGTAGGAGGTCGAGGGTTGCGGGCAAGGCGAAGGTCGTCGCCCCAGCGTCGGGTGCCTCGTCCTCCCCGCCTCCCACCGCTGCGTCCAGTCACCAATCTCAGCTTCTCCCGGAGCTTCACTTTCTCTTTCTTCGAGCTGCCGCTGCACCAGTCGCCTCGGTGCCGGGCTGAACGCATCAGAAACCTCATGCTGCTTTTGAGACAGATACACTACTGAAGGATCAGAGCTGCACGGACAACTAATTCTTATATTGGCCTATTCGTAGGATAGGGGAATTCGTTTTTCTCAGATATTTCATTTGATGAGTGTTACTTGTAAAATTTCGAACTCACTGTCAAATTACCAATTACGATAAGATGACACGAATGGGTACTTTACTAGATCAGCGTGTGTTAGGTTTCGAAATACTGCATTTTGGTTTTGAACTTTTGAACGTTTTGAGTTGTAATTTTATTTGCTTGATAAAGGTAAATTCACCCACTATACATAAAACCTGAAGTTACTGACTTTTAACTCGAAACTGTGGCTGGTTGTTTTACAACCTTTCCCACAATTTTCTATTGATAAAGTCCCTGTAGGGGGCACTCTTTAATTTTAATGACTCAAGGATCTGAAAGCCCAGCTTTTCCTTTTTGATAATCCTACTTTGTGTAATATTGGCATCATTCTCAGTAGTGGGCTCATATATTTCATATTGTGGTGAGATTATATGTAAAAGGGCGGTTAAGACAACCTTATCTTCATTTTGAGTTGCTACATGACAGTGTCTGCAACAGGTTTGTTCAGGCACTTTTTGTGTTTCAAACTGCTGTGTGAAGTTTTTATCTCCTTTCATTCTGTTTTGCTTCTTTCTATCTGCATGTGCCTTACATTCTTCATTTCGCTCATATCATTTTTTCAATTAATTTTCTCAGTACGAATGGCTTTCAGAAGTATCCATTGTGCAAAGTGGAATAGATTAGAAATAGATTCACGCAGGGAAAACATTTCTCTGTCTCATTTGCTCTCTTTCTCTCTCACTTTCTCTCTGTCTCCCTCTTTCACTCACACAAACAAACACACACATAAACACACACATTCAGACCATGAGTCTCTGAAAGCTGAGCTGTGATAATAGAGGCATTCAAAGGCACTGAATG
Source organism: Xiphias gladius (assembly GCF_016859285.1). NCBI lineage: Eukaryota > Metazoa > Chordata > Actinopteri > Istiophoriformes > Xiphiidae > Xiphias > Xiphias gladius. Next base: position 9,728,543 of record NC_053417.1, read on the forward strand.
GGGGGGGGGCTGTAAACTCGCTGTAATGTGCAGAGTTCAAGGCTGTTCTCCACCTTCCCCGACTCACGTGTGAGAGTTTTTAGGGCTGTGTGTGCGTATGTGTTATCCTCATACATGCACGCTGTCGCACATGCGGACTCTTTGTACTCATGCGGGTTGGTGCTGAAGCAGAGCTCAACCCCTCTCTCTCACTGCTTTGTTTTGGTTATCTACAGTTACTGCTACTTGTCTTCTTCTCTGTCATGTAACTTCATACACACATTTTACACAAATACTCTAAAGAAAGATGGATGAAACACCTTAAAGACCCACCCAGTTTTGAAACTAGAACAAAGTGAAACTTGTCTGTACTGCCAGTAATCTCTGACATTGATTTCAGATGAAAAACGTTGAGCGAAATGAACTTCCTCACTACAGGCAGCCTTATCTTGCAGTCGGCCTGGACGAAGCACAGCTGGATGTCCTTGGGCAGCGCCTAGAGAAGAAGTCCCTGTCATTTTAGAGGACGGTGAAGGCAAAGTGTTGGTGAGTCAAAGCATATGTTTATTATTTGTCCTTGCTGAATGTCATTATAGGCCCTCAAATAGTTTCTAGTGCTAACAGATGCTTTAGGCCCTTTATCTCAAGCCATATGGCCTTAAACTCTGTGTGTGTTCCTACAGGTGTTCTGGTCGCAGGTTAAAGAGCTTCCTACTGGGCTTTTTTCCTGTCCTGTCGTGGCTGCCTCGCTACTCCATCAGAGAAAATGCCATTGGAGACCTGGTGTCTGGAGTCAATGTTGGGATCATTCAGCTGCCACAGAGTGAGGATGCAGTGACAGATAGAAATCACAGTCTGTTTAAACAACTACAAGCTGACACAGTACTTCAGGCCCCTTTCTATAGGTGTTATGCTTGACCTGTCTGAAGACTTGTAATTTTTCAAAATTTAACCTGTATTTTTAGATCTTATTGTGATTTGGATCAAAAAGATCCAAACTTTCACACAGTTTTAATAAAAACAAAAAATAATCAAATATATCAGCCATCACCTTGTTCTTTGCAGCTGATTTATGGATCTAAGGCTCCATGAAGTTGGTAAAGAACTACATAAAAATAAATTTTTGGAAGCTTTTTTACTCAGCATGGCAGAGACATTCTGACCAAACAGACCAAGCAAGTAATGGGAACATAAGCTGTTGTATCCAGAATCTTGACAACTACAAGCACAGGTTAGAGGGGTGCAAGTCAAGAATAAATTCTTAAATGAAAGAATACCACAGGATACGTGCACACAATGTAAAGAAAATGGCTGATAAGTCAACAATTTGCAAATCTCTGGGCACCAAAGTTTACATCCTGTACTTAAACAAAGGACAACTACTATTGATTATCACCCCAAGCACGTTAAATAATTTTGTAATTTTCCTAATCAATATGATTTTATGGAAGAATTTGCTTGCTATGTAGCCTTCTTTGTATTCCTCACTTCCTTCTTATTCATCCTCCTTTATCTGGCAGTTCTTTACAAAGGAATGAGGCCCAAGTCACCCAACAGGATATCACTCCTGTCAGAGACTCTTGTGCTTGACCTTAAGGTGCCTGTGGCTCCTGGAAGGTAGAGATTTGTTTCATTTGTGCAGAGACCCTGAACCCCTTGAAAATACTCTTTTAAAAAATGCAAAGCCACCACTCTGAAAATAAATCGGCTTTAAGAAATATCTGAACAGTTGAGTTTTTAATGATAAAGATTTTCCTTTGCTTTTAGCAAAATAAACCAGCTGTTCATTCAGAGCACGTATTTCACCCCCACGTTTCATCTTCTTTTCTAGGTATGGCCAATGCCATGATGGTAGGATTTCCTCCAGTGTTTGGTCTATACACCTCTTTCTACCCTCTGATCATCTACTTCATCTTCGGCACGTCCAGGCACCTCTCCATCGGTGAATGTCAAATTTTATCTATGTGGATTTGCCTTAAGTCTTTCCCTGGTTAGGACTCAAAAGATAAAACAATATCAGTAAAATCCTAGTTAAAAAAAAAGTTAAAAAGTTCTCATTACTTTTTTACTTTAGCAATATCAACTAAAGTTACAGTCTAACTCAGTACCCACAGTATAAATATCATGTGATTACCAAATACTCTTGAACCTAACACTCTAGTGGTGAGTTAAGGAGTGCTGTACTGTTTGTGTGTGTCTGTTTACATGTGACAGGTACGTTCGCTGTCCTGGCCATCATGATTGGGTCTGTGACAGCTAACATGGAGTTTCCTAGCAACGGTGTTGAAGAGAGTCATGTTGATGTGGAAACAGCCAAAGTGAACGTGGCTGTGCAACTCACCTTCCTCTGTGGCCTCATACAGGTATAAACACACACACAGACACACACACACACACACACACACACACACACACACACACACACACACACACACACACACACACACACACACACACACACACAGATCAGACAATATAACAGTGTGCACAGACTCACATACTCACCACTGTGCAGATCTGGCCCCATTATGGAAACAAGCAGGAAAAAACAGAATTTCCCTGCAGAAAGTGGTTTAAAGGTGGTATATGTCATTTTTTGCTATTGCTACATAGCCAACATTAGCATTAACAGCTATTTACTTATGAGTCTAGAAGAAACGTTGTGAGTTCAGCATCAAACTTCCTTCCCCTGACCAACCAACAGGCATCGCTGTTGCACTGGCAATGACAAAATCCCCCACTGGCTTCCCACACTGCCAAGAATTTCAACCCTCTCTGAGCAGGTGGCTGAAAATGTTGCCCCACTGCAACTGATGCACTTCAAATTGATCCAGATCTTTTCAGTGGCTAAAGTTGATTTTGATAGCAAAACATTTTTCAGTGATATAAAACATCAGTTGTCATGTTTGGTTTAAGTCCCTCAGACTCAAATAGGCAGCGTTTTGCACAAACATTCAAACATTACACAGGTAAAAACAACAGTCATCAAGACATACCAATTTCTACAGCAACAGTTGCATCAATGGACCACAATGGAATACAACCACTGCATTTTGATGATGCTTTAGTCATTGCTCCCTTTCCTACATATAAATTCTACTGAAAAAAAAAAAAAAAAATCTACTGAAAAGCATTCTGGAAAATCTTAGAAATCAAACTGACGAGCAAGTTAAGGGTTAGTTAC